>NC_056587.1:12360962-12660962 GCF_018340385.1 Cyprinus carpio
CACCAAAGTAATGAAGGTAAAGAGCTGGATCGATGTTCTGTTTGAACATGAGGAACACCCTGCTGGACTCACACTTGCTCTCTCAGTCAAGAGCAAAACTGTTTCTCAGATGGAAATCCTTCTGGAGTCCACAGGCTTTTCAGACAACAAAAATGAGCCCTCCACCAACTTCACTGAGGGACCGTTCTGGAACCTCGTACAGTCGAGTAAACCGAACAGAGAGGCTGAAAGTGAGAGTGTCACGAAGAGAGAATGAAAGAGTGAGTTGTTGCCTGCAGTGCAGTACTGCGGGATACTGGCACTCACACATCAAAAGAAACAAACACTTCTCTCCTAATTTAGGGCATAAGAGGAGGAAGCAAAAGTGGGAGACAGAGCAGAGGGGAGGGTGATGAGGAAAGAAAAAAAAGAAAAAGAGGAGGACACAGACAGGCAGCCAGGCAAACCAGACAAAGGAAGTGACAATCAGACAGGAGGGCAGATAAGACAGAGAGAATGAGACTCAGATCAGAATACCGGTAAGAATAAATAAGACTACAAACACAAACCTATCAGACTGGAACTGAATCAATACAAAATGAAATCACAGCAGGCTTCAAACCAGTCCATGAATACTGAGCTGCTCCTCCGACTTTAGATCAAAAATTCAGGAAATAAAAGCAAGTCTTTTTAAATGTACAGTGGGGATTTGAGTCTACATTGAAAATCTAATTTAATCTAGAAAAATGAACATTTCTAGGATGTTGATAACTGTAAAACAAGAAATGCCATGATGTCAAAGTAATAATTTTTTTCTTTAATTCTGTAGTCACTAAACAAATAAGCGTATCTGTGACACTGACAATGTTAACTTGTTTGTACAAAAGGTCAGATTTTCTTGCTTTTTAACAGAAGTACTGATTCAAACCATAAAAATCATACAAAAAAAAAAATCAAATTACATTTTTCATCATGCACATTAAATAATTTATAAAGATTTTTTTTTTGAAAAAAATTTGTGGAAAAAAAACCCAACAAAATTAAAAACTATTAAATTAGAAAAATGCAAAGCATTTTCTCAATTGCATTCAAGACCCCACTGTGCTTAACATGCTCAGAACAATCTCACAGACTTTGGGTAACTTTCAGGGTAACTCTTACAAACAACCCCCCAGAACACCCAAGCAACCACCTAGAACACCTTAGCAACAGATAATGTAGCAATGTACCATGCATAACACCTTAGGGGGTGATATGGACTTAAACAGAGCTTTTGGAACATGATAGTTGGTTTCTAGCTGGTCTAAGTTGTCAGTAGACATTTTTGGACCAGCAACATGCCAGCTTCTGGTGATTAAGCTGGTTTTTGACACACAGTAGCTTGTTACAGTAACTAACTAATGACAGTGTACTTTGATTGTTACTATGTCCTGTCCAATTCTCCTACTGACACACTCACTGTCCTATGTAACACTGACCTCTCATGCCAATCACAGAGAGACAGAAAGAGAGCGTGAACAAATGAGAGAGGGTCTGGGTATCACAGACTGCAGATTAGCCATACGCAGACAAGTTTCTCTCTGCAGACCACAGAGAGAGGATCAAAATCCATCAGGCTATTCTGTAACCAGGCAGAGCAGACAGAAAGCGTTAGACCAGATGAGAGAGAGAGAGAGAGAGAGAGAGAGAGAGAGAGAGAGAGAGAGAGTGGGTGATGGGGGGGAGAAGGGGGGGCAGAGAGATAGAGCGAAGGTGTGTGTGTGAGAGGCAGAGGAAGAGAATAGAGATTTGTAAATGGAAAGAAAGTGTGTCTTGAAGGTGACATATTCAGTGGAGTAGATGGAGGTCACATCCGTAGGTGTCATTACTTCCTGCCATAGCCGATTATCTCCCGGCCACTTTATGGAATAGCTTATGACAAGGATATGTCTAATGCAGAGACGGCAACATCTCCAACTGTCAAGCAGAAGTTTTCATCATATCTATGCATGTTATAAT
Organism: Cyprinus carpio; assembly: GCF_018340385.1. Taxonomy (NCBI): domain Eukaryota; kingdom Metazoa; phylum Chordata; class Actinopteri; order Cypriniformes; family Cyprinidae; genus Cyprinus; species Cyprinus carpio. Next base: position 12,362,940 of record NC_056587.1, read on the forward strand.
CAGTGGTTGTGAATGGTTGTGCTCCAGTGTAGCATTTTTCGATGGCTGGATATCCGTTCAGTGAAATCACAGAACAAAATGCAAATAAATGTGTCATCACTTCTGATATACACCCACTGACATACAGAAGATAAAAAAATAAAAAATTAAATAAAACAATAAATGGATTATAGGTTTCATTTCTGCTTTTTGACACGACACTAACAAATGTTTAGACTAATAATAGCATAATATCCAATAATACTTCTAAATAATAATAATAATAATAATAATAAAATATTCCTAATGAACATGATTAATAATTTATTTTATTTTGTTATATGTTTTGTATCATATACTAATAAGTTTTGTTAGTATTGCATAATAATAATAATAATAATAAATTCCTATTTAATATGATTGTTCATATGATTGTTTTTTGTTCGTATCATTATTAATACCTATATTTTTTTTATTATTACATTCGGAAGTTTAGATCTAAAATGTCACAAATTAATTTTTTTCTGTTTTTTGCAGCCTAACTATCACACACTGCTCAAGTTGCATGTTGCTAAGTTGAAAATGAATAGGTGTAAGGTTACTTTACCTGTGAACGTTTACATGCAACAAAATATGTATGTATTTATATGTATATTTATCCATAAATGGATAAATATTAATTCTGCTGTTGAAAACAAATAAAGAAACAGCGTAGGAGAGTGATTATTATGGGTAAACAGTGAGAAACTCTATATTTGTGCAGTGTGCGCATGTAAAAAAAAAAATCAATTCCGATTTGAAGCTTGTTACATAACAACATAAACCTGATCACTTTATTCAGTGTTCATGTAAACACTACATTCAGATTCATCAATCGGAATGAATTCTGTCCAAATGAACCAAACATTGTGCATGTAAACGTTGCAAATGGAAACCCAAGTACTGGCCAGGATGGTTAAACAGGCATCCAACAACCTACTACTCAATTAGTAAAGCTGACTAGCAAATTTAACAGTGGAAAGAATTCAATATTCACATAAAATCACTAACATTCAGAAGTGTGTGTGTGTGTGTGTGTGTGTGGAATGACCTCCCGCTGTAGCCAGATCGGTCTAGATGCTTTATGCTACAAACACACACTCATCCTAAATAATTAACAGCGTCACACATAACACCCAGTGACACACACATACAGCTCCTCTAGATGGTCTGGGAGATGGGCACCATGCACCAAACACTGCATCATGCAAAGCTAGTGCTGAATAACAGGAACAGGTGTGTTCTCTTACCTGAGGTCAAACCCCTGCCCGCTGTGTTTATACAGCACAGTGTGTCACCACTCAACAACAAACTCAACTCAACTATACAATAAGGACAAAACAGACAAAAATGTTATTTTTTGGTCTCAAAGACAAATTCTGGACTATTTTTGTAAAAAAAAAAAAAATAATAATTGCAAGACACCATCCAAAGACATCCTTATGAATCTGTCTGCAGTGGCAGTGCTCTAAAGGTACAACTTTCCCAAGGTTTTTCCAAGGTGTACATATGTAATATTAGTTCTATTATGTAATATTGTAATATTACATATTACACATGTAATATAGTAATATTATGTTCTTTTGAAGTTTCTGCTCATTTAAGAATCCTAAGAGAAAGTATCACTGTTTCCACAAAAATGTTAACAGCACAACTGTGCAACTGAGCAACAAAATCAGCGTATTAGAATGATTTCTGAAGAATCGTGTGACACTGAAAACTAGAGTAATTGCTGCTGAAAATTCAGCTTTGCCATTACAGGAATAAATTACATTATAAAATATATTAAAATAGAAAGCAGTTATTATAAATTGTAATTATATTTTACAATATTACCATATTTTTCACAGTATTTACAAATAAAAGCAACCGTGTGCATAAGCGACTTTCAAAAAAAATAAAAAAATAAAAACATTTGATTGGTAGTGCATATAACAAATCTGCCAGTGTAGTTATTTAATCAGTGAGACCTGTTTGTAACAGAGCCAGACCTGACTACCTGCAGGTTAGACAGCTTTTATTACAACAGGAAATACATCATTACACAACACAAACCAAAACCTAAGGCTAAATCTCCACTGCAGAGGACCTTTGAAGAGATAGATTAAATTGACAAGTAGAGTGATTTTGTTTGTCAGCGTGTCTATCGCTGTCAGGACACTCCTACATAACATCCAAGTGTTTTGACAGGCAATTGAGAGCATCAGCGGCGAGACGGCAATGAGCGTTTTGACTGTTTACTACTTGACATAAATCCATGCATCTTTTCATACAGAGGACTCTTCGCCTGGGATCTGATTTAATGTGGCGTTTCATATACACCACGTTTTGCTTTATGGATGCATACGCCTTTTGGTGCAATAGTGGAAAATTTCCAAAAAGGTCTAACAAACCTGTCTGAGGGCGTTTGTGAAGGAGCGATCACACAGGTTGTCTGTGTGCTGAAATGAAAGGCCAGAGGCATGCAGGGACAGTGAGAGAACAACACAAAACAAGCTGGCAGACTGGCACCCTGCTGGGCACCAGGAGAGTGGGCATCCGGCCCAGCCATGCAGAGGAACCATCAAACAAACAGCACAGACAATCTGAACCGGGTGCCACAGCCACGTTCGCCAACGCAGCCCGGTCTCCACAGCTATGCCACACGGGTGCTTTCACCGTCAATAACGAGATTATTTAAAAACAACGCAGACGTCGAAGGGGGAGGGGTGACTTCTTGGTGAAAAAGCACATATTTCGGCTTTGGAAACATTTTGAGCCTGTTCTTGTGACAATGTATAATTACAGATTCAGCAATTATAATCATAGTTTGCATGAGCCAGATATAACCAGCGCTTATTTAGGACTCCACGGTTAAGGGTGGATGCGACCAAAAGAGATGACAGCTAAAGGTGTGGTGACCTAAACACACATGTTGTGGTCTAAACAGCAGCTCACCAAGCCCACAAACGCTAACAACCATGAGCAGTATTATAAAAAAAACCTTGCCAGACACGTTTTTTTGTCTTTATTTCGTTTAAAAAGGTGCAAGAAGCGTAACGGTTTGCCTTAGGGCATACTTAGCTATGAAGGGAGTTTCTGAAAGATCTTTTGGAAGGGAGGGAAAATAGCTTTGCTTTCTAAAACACTCCTCCGTGACCGCCGAATGAACTTGCAGAGAGTGCTGCAGTGGTGAGAAGCACACTAGTGCATCTGAGAACATTAGAGTTCGGGTGGGACAGAGTCCCCTGGTGACATTTCCAAGAAGAGGGTTTAGCGAGAGGAGAAAGAGAAAGGGGGAGATGGGATGAAGGAAGGAAGAAAGTTGGTTCTTTATTCCTCAAAGCCGTGTTGTTGTTGTTAGCCACACCCTCCGCCTTATTAAAACTTCGTCCTTCATGGGTGGTCCTGTTTAACGATAAGAAGAACAAAGTATAGGTTTCTAACGAAGCACAGATGGTTTTGTGGTTTACTCGGGCTGTCGAGGGTGATGAGTCACTCCCTGAGGCTGGATCCTGCACCAGCTGCACTGATGCTTTTAAAAGCTTCAGGCAGAACAAGCAGTTGATATACAGTAGGTTACAGGTTACAAAGACATTCGTGGACTAAAGAATCTATTCTACTGTAAGTACTACTGTGCTGTTTTTTTTTTGCAAATTGTAGCACAGTTTCCACAAAAATATTAATGGTTTTCAACACTGATAATAATAAGAAATGTTTCTTGAGCAACAAATCAGAATATTAGAATGATTTTTGAAAGTTTGTGTGACACTGAAAACTGGAGTAATGGTTGCTGAAAAAATCAGCTTTGCTATCACAGGAATGAGTTACATTTTTAATAGTGCTGTCAAACGATTAATCACATCCAAAATAAAAGTTATTGTTTCGAAAATGTGTGCACTGTGTATATTTATGATGTATATAGAAATACACAAACATACATGTATATATTTTAAAATATTTGCATGTATGTACATATATATTTATATTGATATAATTTATTATATACAAATATTTATTTTTAAATTTTATATAGAAACTATTTTTCTTAAATATATACACGGATGTGTGTATATTTATATATACACAATAAATAAACAGTACACAGATATATTTAGTAAACAAAAACCTATTTTGAATGCGATTAATCATGATTAATCGTTTGACAGTGCTAATTTTTAAATATATAAAAAAATAACAGTTAATTTAGACTAATAATTTCACAATATTACTGTTACTGTATTTTTAATCAAATAAATACAGCTAGGGTGAACATTAGAGACTTCCTTCAAAAACATAAAAATTATTTAAAAAAGAAAATTGTCAAATGACAGATATCCAGAAATGATTTTAAGGCTATATAATAATAATAATAATAATAATAATAAATAAATAAATAAATATATATTAAAATAATTAAAATTACTAAAAAATCTAAAAATCAATAAATAGGTGTCAATGTCAAATTAATGTTGCGATGTATAGGTGAATTTAGGTTTTTGAAATTAATAGTCGATGAGAAAGTTGAATTGTTGAAGTGGGACCTCTATTTTAGGAAAGCGCTATTCAAGAAATAGATAACAGTTCACTGTTATCTAGCAGTATCCATTTAAGTTAGCTAAATGATGGCAAAAATCATCTAAAACAATTGTCCACAATTAAAAATCCAATAATGGAAAATATTCAGTATTGACTATAATACTAATATAGAAAAAAGGCCCCCTAACATAGGCCAATAACCCATAGAGGTACAATGTTAAAGGTCAGATTACACAGAAAAATACTGGTCAAAATGATTATCAGCTAAATTTCAAAATCTGAGTTGAACTAAGCTGAAGCATCTGTTGTTAAAAGCAGGACATCTTGCATGGGCATCAGGATCATCCTGGGTAATGCCAAAAGCACTCAGACTGGCATGACGACACTGGCCTTTATCAATAATTCATAGTGGCACCTCGGGGCTGCTTAACCCGGCCCAGCTTCAGTGTGCTGAGCTCAATGTGGAGCCATGACTGCAAGAGAGGCTGCTGTTCCAATAGACAGTCTGTTTGGCTCAATTTCTGATGGCCATTTTGTTTAGGAACTTTTGATATATCACTTTCCCATCACAGCTGCACCTTTTGCAATGTTTTAAGGTGCATGTAGATGTGTGTGACGTGCACAAAATGCTTCAGAATTCAAGGATAATTCAAAACCACATGCTCATGTTTAGCAGAACCACATGTGAAGAGTCTCTGTGAGAGGCAGGAAAGACTACTGAAAGGCCTTTTCTACCTACTGTGTGGGAATTCCCCAGGACTAAATTCATAATTTATGATCCAGACAGAATATGAACTTTTCACTCCAAGAACAGAGAAAGAGTCTGTGTTTATAGAACCGTCACTGGCAGGCCAGCCAGTGCAGCAAACTGCACAAAGTGAACACCAGACGTCAGATCTAGACAGACAGGCATGCTTCAGACAGACAGATGAACAGAAATTAATAATATTACACAATGCATCTGCCAAATCTTATTTTAATATTAAATATTAAAATTTTAAATGTTGCCAAGTCCTTCTAGTTGAAGGAGTTCTCACTGGTTAACAAGTGTAACTTACTAGGGTAAACACTGTTATTGGCTAACACACCAACCTTCTAACACTGTTCAAATGAAGACATAAAATTCAGAAGTTTGGGGGTGGAAAGAGGTTTTGAAAGATAAGATCAAGTCCATCAAGTCTGCATCAAAATACAGTAAAAACAGTAATACTGCGAAATATTATTACACATTAAAACAACTGTTTTGTATTTTTAATACATTTTAAAATGCAATTTCTTCCTGTGATGGCAGTCTTCAGTGTCACATGACCCTTCAGAAATTATTCTAATATGATGATTTGGTGCTCCAGCAATATTTCTTATTATCATCAACGTTAAAACCAGTTGTGTTGCTTAGTATTTTTGTGAAAACTGTTATACATTTGTTTCAGGATTCTTTGATGTATGGAAAAGGACTGCATTTATTTGAAATGAAAATCTTTTGTTACATTATAAATGCCTTTACTGTCACTTTTGATCATTTGAATGCATCCTTGCTGAATAAAACTACAGTAGTAATAAAAAAACATAAATAAATAAAAACTTACCGACCCCAAACCTTTTCAACAGTAGTGTAGATTAATTTAATATGATTTTACGCAAATAACAATAACTTTAATTATATTTTGGCAAAAACTATAGTTAACATGATCAAAATCTCTACATTTTAACAATGTTTAACAAAGCAACAAAATTGTAACCACTAAATAAGGTTCAACACTTCTCTTTACAATGAGTTCAAGTTGACAGTTTGTATTCTTAATACTAGTTACTCTTCAACAGTTCATATGGAATGAATGCAGCAAAACCCGAAAAAAATAAATGTAACTTTTCAATTACCAAGAAATATACGTCAGAAATAAGCTGTCAGTATAAACAAACGTCTCTCTCTCTCCATAAATGTTTGCTTGCAACCTCGTCTTGTGGGCGCTTTGTTTATAAAGTCCGGAAGGCAGGACACATTTGCTCCAGACTCGAGTTAAAACACTGTCTGCTGGCTTTGCATACCAGACCCATTCAGAGACAGATTGCGGAGACGGCGGAGAGCCGAGATCAGACATTTACAGAAACATAACGCGCGTGAAGCAGCTGATAAGAGCTGACAGCCAGACAAGACTGCAGGCGGAATTAAATAAAACACACTCAGAGTTAAACTACATGCTCCAGCTTGAGTCACATTTACAGACGTCAATACGCAAAAGACCTCTGACATAATTAGCCATTAAGGCAAAAAACAGAAAGTTAAACACTCACAAATCTCCATTCCCTGGAGTTGGGATCCGCATGTGACGTTGGAGCCATCCGGTGCGGTGAGGTTTCTCATGGAGTAAGTGGGAGACTTCAACCGGTGCACGAGCCAGCCGGTGTGCGCACGTCCAACAGCTCGCGCCGAGACTGAAAGCCCTCGGCAACAGCCTTGACATGCTGTGTTTTTCACTACATGCTCTCGGGTAACCGCTCCACTTCGCTCTGACTTACTAAACTGAACTCGTCCGCTCTATATCTCTTTTTCTGACCCCTCAGGTTGAACACAAAAATCAGAGTGTCTGTGAGATCAAGCCGACGGAGCTTCTCTCCACCCCCTCCTGCACACCCCCACACTCGCACGCACGGCTGGTCTGTCGGTGACCAGCTGAGTGGGGGGGGGGGGTCGATCGCAGTGCTCGGGTGTCTAGTGTTACACCTCCCCATTAATGCCAGACACAAGCAGTCAAGGCAAGCATTGTAGGGGGCTGACCTTGGGGTGACCCTGCTGTCTGGCGACACAGAGCACATGTGTCCCGAACTACAGCCCCCCTCCATCCAACTACAGTCCCTACAGTCTGTCTATAAATAACCTGGCAGCTATATGGGCTTTTATTGTGGGGCAAGGCAATATACCAGAATCCACACTGGGCCAAAGGGGAGGAAGAGGTGCTAAATAGCCTGTAATTCAGAGAAATATCATACAGTTAATTTTTTTATTTCTATTTTAAAAATTTATAAATAAAATAAATACATAATAATTCATGTAACAGATATACTTTCAATCTTTACAAATAATCTCTCTCCATTTGAAAAATCTCTCTCTCGATTATATATATATATATATATATATATATATATATATATATATATATATATATATATATATATATATATATATATATAATATATATATATACTAAAAACACTAAAAACAAAACTTAAAAAAATAAAACTAATATTTAAAATCTAGTATTAAAATATTTAATGAGACAACTACAACACTTAATTGTATCAGTAAAATATAAATATCATACCCAGGCGAATAAACAGAAAAAGCTTTTCAATTATTCAATTAATTTTTTTTTTTTAAACTACTTTTTATTTGTGCAAAAATAAGTCTACATTTCACTTTTTTTTTCTTTTTTCTTTTTTTTCACTGAATAAAAATATAACTATCATTCCTGGCTGGTTCAGGAACACTGAAATGAAATTTTAACTTTTAAAATTTCACCCCTAGTTAGCAATGCAGCCCTCAGGGGAATAAAATGACATTTATCTGTCTGAGGTCTAGTCTGGAAGTCGAGTCGCTTGTACACACGTATGCAGCCAGACACATCCCCCCGTTAAAGCAGACATGGGGGAGAGACAGAGTCGGGGGTTTAAGGGTCAAGTCTGAATTTGAATCTCTGTCTGAGGAGGAAGTCTCTGGGGCAATGAGGTGGATTCTCCGCAGCATGCTAATGCTACAGGGACTGGTTTTGAGAGAGACCTGCCACTATGTAAACTACCACACAATATCTGTTATACACCATAAAACATAACCCAAATAAAGAACATTCAAATAAAAAAAATCATTACTGAAAAAACTGATCAAAATTTTTATGATGAAATAAAAAAAGAAGTTTTTGTTGCTATCTGATGAACAGCACCACCTTGTGCCTCCACTTCAGAAATGTCTCAGATGGAGAAGGGACTCTGACTCGCTGTTAAATATTGTATAAAATTAAGTTTTGCATTTTAAGCCTGGATCATAATAATGATGATGGGAACAGTATTATTGTAATGTCTTTGCATTCTTACTTATGATGTTTACCCTGCAAATCCATTCAAATAATCATTATTGATGTAATAAAGTCAAACACATTTCAATTTTAATTTGGGAATATATTACATTACAAATTATTATTACAAATTATTATTATTTCGAGCACAAAATAAACTAATATCAACATTCTACAACACATCAGCTTGAAAAAAACAAAAATAAAAACTTTTATCTGCTTATATTAGTAGACACTTTAAATATTTATGCTAATAGCTCTTAGTGTATAGTGAATAGTGCTAATAACAAGTACAATGCTCCTTGAACCAGCAACTGGTGACTTGCAAAGATCATAATCCTTCTCTGACAACCTTGAAGAAAACCTGACAGTTTACCTGAGAGTTCATGACAAAAATGAAACATTGCAAGCTCATACAACGCATCCAAAAAATATCTGATGACTAGATCCTCAAAATGCCAGTGCTGTTTTACAGATTACAGCAAGAACTAAATTACACGGTGAGCTTCACTTGATGACAGGTTTCTTTTTTTTTTCTCACAAACCATCCCATGTGTATGTGGCAGCTATAAAATTGTGCAACCCTGTCTGTGGGAAAGTCCTACGAAACAACGAGATGCAGACACGTGAAAACATTCCAGTTCTAACCTGTAACATAACTGCAAGAATAAAAATGGCAGCCATCGCAGAGACTCTTCCATCTGCAACCTGCGTTCTGTGATATTCTCACAAATCCCTGCAGGACGTGGTGTGAGAGACGGGAAGGAAGGGGAAATTGTCTGCTTGTGCGAGAGAGTTTATGACTGGGGATTGCTATCTGCAAAGCCAAGATGGGCCGCCTGCAGATGTGATGCACTGCAGTGTGTGTGTGTATGTGTATACATAATCATCAGGTATTGAGTTTTTTTTCACCTCTCTCCTGCAGCCTGCTGAGCATCGTAATGGGTCGTCTGCCCAAGAGTGAGGTAATGTCTAGGTTTAATGCCAGCCTCCTGCACAAGCGCACACACACAGAGGCACAACAGGAAGAACAGCAGGCACCGCAACTCCCAAAATGGCTGCTGTTGTGACTCTTAATGATGCTGATAACATAATTAGCATTTTGCTAACGAGCCACATGGCAGTGCTTCCTTCCCCGGACGCTGCCATACGGCCTCATGGACAACACCTGCGTACTCTCGGACCCCCTTTATGACACATCATCTCCTCTGTAATACAGACACAGCGACTGCAAACGGTCATCAAAGCGGAAGATCTCGGTGACAAATAACCATGTGTTTCGCGAAGTGGCCCACTACCCAGCAGGCTGTCAGTTCTGACTCCCAGTCGTAGCAAAATACTATAAAAACCTCATTAAATAATAACAGCACTACATATGTCCAGTTGACATCTTTGCGTGTTCACTAACAGGAAAAGATTACCTGGGGGTTTGATGTGTTGCTGTTGGGAAATTTTAGGAAACACAAAAAACAAACAAGATACAAAAAAAAGAGCAGTAACAGAACTACAGTACGTGTTGAAGTGAACACTAGAAATGTGATGAAGGCCTATGTTTGTTTTCACAAGAGAAAGTCAGGTTGCTGATGTAGCTTGTGTAGCTTTAAATATTTAAAGAAAACAAATTTTGACCATTTACTCACCCTCATGTCTTTTGAAAGCCCTGTGACTTTCTTTGTGTGTCTGTGGAACATGAAAAGAAATGTTTATAGCAGACTGTCTAAGCTTCTAATTTCTATTCAATGAAAGTGAATGGTGACCAAAATCCAGTGACCAATTTTGTCAAGCAAGATTTTCTATGAAGTCACATGGAGTATTTTTATGGAGAGTTAATTGCGCTTTTTGACCAAATAAGGAGCCCCTGGGCTCCATCCACCTTCATTGTATGAAAGGAGTTCAGATATTCTGCCATATATATATATATATATATATATATATATATATATATATATATATATATATATATATATATATACATTTTATAATGTATTATTATTATTAATAAAAAAAAATAACAAAAGGTAAAAGGAAAAATATTAATCATATGAATGTAATTTTATTTTATCTTTTTTTGTATTTTTTTTTTTTTTTTACAATGTATTATTATTATTATTATTATTATTATTATTATTATTATTATTATTATTAATTAAAAAATTAAAAACAATAAAAAAGAAAGATTTTCACTAAAAGTGTTTAGGAAAAATAATAATATAATATTTTATTATTTTACAGTACAACTGTAAAATTACAATAATATTTATGGATGTCTTTATTGATTTCAATTGTATTTCTATTAACTGTGCAGCCCTATTAAATGCTGACGTTTTTTATACACATACTCCATGATGTTAAGCTTAATTCATTTCCTGTCTCAAACCTCTGAGCTTCTAAAATGAAACAAATCTGGGCCTAAGAGCAAACCATGAGGTGACTTTTTTTTTCTTTATCTTTTCTATAATAAATTTGATTTTTAGCTCTCTCACTGTAGACTGAATCACACACTTGGTCATTTGCTCCCAATTTAACAGACAGTGATCTATGATAAACTGATTTTGCTTCTCTGCAACATATTAAAGCAACTTTTAGTGTGATGTTTGGTTGAACCTTTTTAAAACACAAAAATTCTGTGATCAATTACCCTAATTTTGTTCTAAACCCAAAAGACTTTTGTTCATCTTCGAAACTCAAATGATATTTTTAATATATAGCCCCTCAATAATAAACCGCCTAAGCTGAAACGGACTTATTTATCATTATGCCTCACAAGAACATAAATTGAGTCAAAGTAAACAATGATTATGGCCATCAAACGTCTTTATTTTATATTCCTCAAAGCACAGAGTGTGTTGCTTCTAACTCAACGTTGAAACTATATCCCTTCCACAATCATTTTCAATCCCAAAAGAGTTTAAAACCTTCCCGCTTAGAGGAGGTGATGTTTACATCAGGGCCCTCATATTTTCACTTCACTCCCCTGAGTCACATGTTCAATCTCCAGCCAATCACCACCCACAGATTCACAAAAACTAAAAACAAAGGCAGAGAGCACAGCAGACTGGCTTAAAGTGTTTGCCTCGACACACCTCCCGCGCGTAGGTCACCAGAGAGAGAAAGTGGCACATCTGATTCGAGCTCATCTGACCCAAAACTTCAAAGCTCTGACCCAGAAAAAGAGACACTAACATGCACATTCACTGCCTCTCTCATAACAACTACAAAATTACAGCTATTCTAAAGTATGACTCTGTCAATGGTCAACATGTTATCAATAATAACTGTGAAGTAATGCCCATGCAAAAGCTCCTGTGCTGCCACAACGCTACGGCCACTTGGGTTTTCTGAATGGAATCAAATCGAACTGTAACTGAATTAAATCCAGAGTGTGTGAATCAGTTTAAAATGGGCAATCAATACTTAGCCCTAAAGTTGGATGTTGTGGTGTTAATAGTTTTGCTCTTATGAAACTATGAAGCAGGTAAGCATTTAAAAAAAAAAAAAATGGGAGTACAAGTGCTTTGCTGTAATTCATACATACACAGACATATTGGAATAAAGACTGCAAATCACTTTTCTGGCATGATGTTTTTAACAAACAATGAGCCATTAAAAAAAAAAGAAGAAAAAAAAAGGAGAAACTAAATAGCACCTCAGCAGGAAACATTCTTCTCATGTTTCATTCTCTCTCCTTCACACACACACACACACACACACACACACACACACACACACACATTAAGAATTCATTTATTCCATTCATGCATCTTCAAGCAACAATGCAACCTGACATCCTGCAATCAGAGAGTGAATGAGTTTAGGGTCTGAATTTCATCCATACAGCAATGACTGATATGACATAAAAACACATTATGAGGCATTATGGGTAAACTGGAAATGAGCTAATAGGATGTCTCAGTATGAAAGTCTTTATTCACTGTGGGGAGAGAGAGGAGAAGATATTTGTGAGAAATGAACACCTCAGGGGAACAAAAACACAACGGGTTGGAAGGGGAATACAGAAAGAATGAGAAAGATTTCTCATTTGCATTCCAACTCATTTAAAATGGTTTAAAAATGGGAAAACATTTTGGGTGCAGGAGGGCACATGATAAAAAAAGAAGAAAAAAAAACATTCCGGAGAGTTTTGATATCATTTTCTGTATACAGCTATTTAGACTTGAGCAGCAAACTGCTATAAAGGCACTGAAAATATTAGTGCAGAACAAGCCTTGGTCTTTAGAAGAAAAACACTGGTAGTGTACAGTGGTGTATATTGCATTTATACCATGTCCAAAAAAAGGATGCTATTACCTAGGGGTGCTCTGATTGATCGTCTATCGATAATCTGATCGGCGGTCTCCATAAAGGCTGATCTCTTAAACCAATCTCAAACTGACGACGCGCCTGTCACTAGAGGTTTTGCATGAAATGCAGCTGAACCGTCTCAATCTCAGTCCATATAGCTGACGAAATCAGGCTTGTCCTGAGTCTAAGCACAAAAAAGCCCTGCATTATCAAACATTTAGGTGAGATAATTATAGATTAAAAAAAAAAAAAAAATTGCCCCCTTCACCCCTCAAATTGAAAAATCCCCCCACAAGAGTCACCTAAGAGGGGAATTCCCCCCATTTTCAAAAATAAAATTCAGGCCCTTTAGAATGTCTGTAAAAATCCTGATTGGAGCATCACTAAATAAAAATAAAAAGAAGCCTTCAAAAAGATCAGTATCAGTGATTGTATTCGGCAGATACTGCTTCCTGTGACCGATGATTGGTGATCGGTTCCAAAAATCCTGATCGGAGCACACTTAGTATTACCATGGTATTTTTTAAAATCAGTACTGCTTTAATATCTCTTTAGCTCTTGCTGGGTTATAACAATCCTCTAAATTCAACAAGTGTGTTGCCATCCATTTAAACTCCTGAATTTCATCTACATCATCAGCATTCTGATTGGCTAGGATGAAGGTCATTTCATCCATTAAGATTTAGATCCTGTGGAGAATCTGAAGATGAAATGATTGTGATGTCAACAAGGAAAGTTCACTTCAGGGTTCTTCAGATAAGAGCAGTGCTGTGAATTATGATGGATGGATGACTTATTAAACAATATTTAATGTAATAATTATCACTGATATTAAGAAAAGATGCCTGTGGTTAATGGTGAAAACATGTATAGAGATGAAATAAGCAAAATCTATTTAAACTTGCTGAATACCCACATACTTATAACAAACACTTCTAAAGCTGAAGAAATGTGGGATATTTAATGTTTAATATGTGCTCTTATTAAACTAGAGGAGATTGTAATTATTAAGACCTGCAAAGTAACACAAACCATGTCAAATCCGGAGTTTGTCCAATCCACCGTTAATAATGGATATCTACAGAAGCCCAAACCCCCTCCAGACTTTTGGAAATGGGATACTTCAACCCCATATTTGGCACTTTTTGGCAGAACTGGGTAGTAACTGATCACATGTAATTTGGATAATGTAATCAGATTCCAAAAGTACTTGTAATTAGATTAAATTACATTTTAAAACACTCTGAATCAGACAAGAGTTACATTTTTTATTGACTACATTATTATATATTATTAATACAATGTTAATAAAGTATTCATAATTTATTGATTCTCCCCAATTCCTCTTTTTTATCTTTATGAAATACCCTACTGCTTACATACATTCAGAAAGTCTTCCACTGGATTCACAAGAATCATTTTAGTTTTAAGAAGTGTTTTCTCAACATTTCAACTACTTTTATTTGAAATATCACATATACTATGCCTTTGGAAGGCTTTCGACTTTTAAACATTTTCTTTTTCTTTGCATTTTTATAAGCATATGGTACAAGATTATCCTCTTAAAATTAATGTGATAAACAGGTTAGGTCAAAAGTAATCTAAAATTAATCAAAGTAGTCTGATTATATTACCTCAATATGTGTAATGTAATGGATTACTTTACTAACTAATATAAACCTGAAGCTGGTAGTGTTTCTGCCAAGCATTTGTTTGTAAACAATAAATTCATCAATACAAATCTTAATTCAGATTTGGACATGAAGCACAAACAATTCACTTAGTAAAAAGCTTTTTTTTTTCTCGGTCTCCCTCGCTTTCTTGTGTCTTTCATTGTGTTTGCTTTAGTCTTTGAGCCAAACTTGATTGGATTCCAGACCAACTTGCCGTTTAAGACGTCTCCATTTATAGCTCTGCCTCTTTTTCTCCTCTTGTGTTTTTATTCTCCGTCTATCGTTCTTTGAGGGGAGCGAATGAAAGCGAAGGAGGAGAGCTGTCAGTTTCCCAATCTTTAATGGCCCCAGCTGCATCATTACTCTCTCAACACACTCACACACAGGGTCAAACGTACTTAGGTAACAGATGAAGAAACGAGGGAGGCATGAAGGCCACCGAGAGAGACTGAGGGATTCCATCATACTGGGAGGTTCACAGTACAAAATGACTGAATGAATGCACTGAGTAAATGAGTGAACATAGAAGAATAGTGGCCGATAGACCTCCAGCTCAGCCACAATAAACAATCCCAGAATCCACTGTGAGCCTGCGTGAGGTGACACTGTCTGAAACCCATCAGTACTGATGGTGTTGACAGCCAACGAATACAGAACCACACGGCCCTCGCCCTGAAAAACAGCCCGGCTAATGCAGCGACGTGTGTGGGATGTGGATCAAAGGACCTGGGGGAAACAGCGAGCGAGCAAGCAAGCGGAGGAAAGAAAAGAGGAAGGAGAGAATGAAGGAATCAGAGATTTCTCTATTCGGACTGACAGGATTCGTATTCATCGGAAAGCTTAAGGAGGGGGAAAAAGACCTATTTACAACTAAAAACAAAATCACAACAGTCGCTATTGAGTGCGCGATGAATTTATCGCACAGGTGCTCAGCCTGTTGGTTCGTTAAAGTGCAAATCTAAGAAACATCTTCCGAGATAAACTGCTTTCCTTTATCCAGAATATTGCAAAAAGTCAAATAACACAAATCAAAGTGAGCGCAAACAAAGGGGAACGCTCTTTAAACCGGCTCCAAGACATCAAATACCAAACACAAGTGTCTCATTCACACCATCATTATCATCTGTCATTAAAACCCTGATTAAGACCCTCCGAACTTCATTCAAGTCTCTTTTACTGTCGGATATTCCTGTAAGCCAAACAATTCCATCATCGGGCACTTCCCTCTCTCTCTTCAAGAAGTTCAAACGCTTCATCTGGGACTTGCCCTCCCTCCAAGCGACACAGATTGCATACAGAAGACATGACGTCGGTTTGGTAATGAGCCCCTTAGCATGAAAATGCAGCCTGCTGTGGTCGGCCCAGATTAGCATGAGAGATGATGGAGATTAGTGATGGAAATCCTAAACTCAAACAAACTGATTGTTGAGCTCTTCACATCAGACAAGGCTCGAAACGTGACCTCGGCGATCTCTTGACCCCCATCAACCTGTGTTAAATCCGCAGAGGAGAAACGTGAGGAGAAAGTTAGTGCGAGAGAGAGCTTTATAGATGCTCGTCCCCTGACAGACATCAAAGTGGGACGTGTTGGTCCAGTGTGAGCGGGATAGTGTCTATGAACGTCCAGCGCCTGACAACTTCAGCTTGTCTGCAGCAATTGAGAAACTCTTCTCACTCACACACACACACACACACACACACACACACACACACACACACTAGAGAGGGGAGCCATTAACAAACATGCAAACTGTTGAAGAGGCTGATTTACATGCTCTTCAAAGCGTGCCGCTACCGTTCCGCCTTCAAAGAGGACAGAGCGTACCCCGAGCTTTTATGCAGAGTGAATAAACGTTTGTAGTTTTATGTCAGAAAAAGCTAGATTTTATTTAATTTTACAGCAAAGTTCTTCCAGCCAAGTTGTGTGCTGGGATTCGATGCCAGGAAAGGGCAAAAGTGATGGGTTTTGTGGTAACTGTGCTCATCGCAGTAAAAGCTAGAGTGTATGTAAGGTAAGATGACCCTCAGTGTGGTTTTTTTCTGTGGAGGTGAGGTGTGGAAACCTGTCATGTTTAATCAGCATCACTCTTAAAGTAATTCCTGCAAATACAGGCAGAAAAAGGCTGATCTGTGGCCTCCACGAAGTGGAACAATATCTCTTTCAGACTGTATCTACTAAAAAGGAATTCTCTGTCTCCCATCTCAAGGGAAATTACTGAGTACTTTAGCAGATCCCCCAGAAAATTTGACCCAAAAATTAAAACCGTCTCATTATTATTTACTAAATCTTTCCTTTCTGTAAACATTTTTTGGTATACTATAATAACAACAATTATACATAAAAAAAAAAAGTAAACAAAACTAATAATAAAATTAAAAATTAAATCAATCAATCATACTAAATAACTAATAAAATTAAAATTACTACTACTAGAATAATAAATAGCTATTATTATTATTATTATTATTATTATTATTATTATACAACAACAGCTATGATAACAAGTACTATTACTATTATTAAAAAACAACAGCTATTATTAAACAGTCCTGCATCTTGAAAAAATAAGGTCTAATATTACAGAATTGTAATATTAGACCAAAAAAAAAAAAAAAAAAAAAAAAAATTAATAAAATATAAATAAAAACATAATCACATATGGTTTTTCACAAAATAAGGAGTGAAAAAAAAGTGTTCAAATACTCAATTTAATGGCAAAGAAATTTACATTAAAAAGTCTTTAAATAAATATTTTTACTTTTAAAGTTAATAAATGTTTTTAATCTTTTTTTCACACTGTTGTTGTTTCTGTTTAATAATAATAATTAGGGATGCACCGAAATGAAAATTCTTGGCCGAAACCGAAAACCGAAAAAGAGGAAACCAAGGAAAACCCCTTTCCACCACAGAATAAAAAATAAAACAAGGTAATTTCGACTTTTTATCTCACAATTCTTTTTCCTCAGAATTGCGAGAGATAACTCGCAATTCTGAGAAAAAAGTCAGAATTGTGAGATAAAAAGTCGCAATTACGAGAAAAAAAAAAACTACGAATTGCGACTTTATTTCTCAGAATTGCAAGTTTCAAAATTGCGAGTTCATGTCACAATTCTGAGAAAAAAAGTCAGAATTGCGAGAAACGAACTCGCAATTGTGAAAAAAAAGAAAGTCAGAATTGCAAGATATAAAGTTGCAATTGGAAGAAAAAAAACTCACAATTGCGAGTTTATATCACACAATTCTGAGAAAAAAAAAAAAGAGTCAGAATTGGGAGATAAAAAGTCGCAATAACCTTTTTTTATTTTTTATTTAGTGGTGGAAATGGGCTTCCATATACAGTACTACTGTTGTTATTGTTGTTGTAAGCTATTGCATAATTAGGAATTATTGTTATTGGTTTTCAAAAAGGCTGTTAGAAAATACTTTGAAAAATACTGTGAAAAGTGGTCATTAAACTTTTTCCCACAAAAACAACTAAGTGTACCTTCCTAAGATGAATGAAATAAAAAGATAAATTCATGGACAACATACTTGACCCTGATATTTGGCTAGTCTGACTCCCACACACCTGATGCCAATAAATGCAAACCACTGACAAAGGAGATCATTGCCGCACACCCTTAAACCCTGCAAAGCTTTTCATCATACTCTTCGATGAACACCCTTTCTCTCTCACTCCCTCCTTCTCTGCAGAGGCTGCCTGACAGTCCTGACCACAACCATTCAATGTGGTGGCAGAGAGCAGGAGACAGAGAGAGAGGAATATTTTGTGCAGGGTGTCTAGACTGTATTCATGATCAATCTGTCTGGCCCTGCTGTAGACAGAGAGATGGCAAACTCGATTAGACTCTAAACATTTCCTCAGATTCGGTCTCGCTCTCAGCATATTTCGTCTTCTCTAACATCTATCAGCATCATTCCTCTCTCCCTCTAGCAGTATATGGCGGCTGTCTGTCTGCTGAGGAAATGAGCATTACTGCTCTAACAGTTCTGACTGAAGACACCCCTCGGAGCAGAGGGAGCACAGGGGAGCATGACACGGCAAGAACAGATGACTGATTTCAAAACAGCCAGGACAGAGAAACGCAAAAGGAGCTAGGTGCTTTTTTTGAGATTTTTTTTTTCTTGTCTGCTCTGGTTTCCTCAAACTGTCCTCAAAGCTGACTGGCTGCCACCATCTCACGCCAGGGGCTGCACAAAATATTTAATGTTCACCATGATTTTGCTTAAAAAAAGTCACACATTTGCCTAATTACAAAGCAAATATATGGGTCAATGATTTACTGTAAGTAACCACGAAAAAGTGTTTGAGTTTAAAACACAATTTTTAGAAATGAAATAACCAAATCAATATTTCTAACAAATTAACTAGAAAAACTTTACCATTTTCAATTATTTGAAAAAATATGATAATCATAGGTAAGGTGCTTTAAAGTCTTTGTATTTACTTTGAACTGCATTTTTTATTTATTAAAAAAAAAAAAAAGCAAATAACAAAAAATGAGTGTCATGTCATTGACCCACATACATATAGATACATGTCAAATATAATCAAAATAGCTAAAAAAATATCAAGACATTTTAGCATCCTATGTTGATCACAAACCACTTACACTCCCTGTTACACACACACACAGTCCCTCTCCGCATTTCAGCGTGCAGAGACACCACTTAACACACATCTCACACTCACACCTAGCAGGTGGCTTGGATACAAACGCCTCAGGAATTCAGATGAGAACTGACCAATGAGAAGCAAGAAAACACCCTGCTGACTTCATCAGAACCAGGACACAGACACAGATCTGAGTCTGAAGCAGCAATGTTATAGAGATGGACTCACAGCTGAAGATGGCAGATGCAGGATGCTGGGTGGAGAGGGGACAGTGCTCCTCATCACTGTTGTCTCCACAGTGGTTCAGTTGATCACAGACCTGCGAGCCCAGGTTCAGACATCTGCCGTTAGTGCACAGGAATCTGCACTCTAGGAACAAACACAGAAAACCGCAATCACTCCTTTTCAGATAGGTTAATCAATTACAATCAGGGTCAGTCTCTGTTTTCACACCTGCTGCATCAGGGCTTGTCAAATTTCCATCCTTGGTTTGTTCTGGCCCTTGTGAAAGGAAACTTATAACTAGAAAAAAAATGTTTGAGCTAAGTGGATTATAAATGCAACTCTGTTCAAAGGTTTGGGGTTATTAAGATTTAAGAAATTAATACTTTTAATCAGCAAGGATGCATTAAATTGATCACAAGTGACAGTAAAGACTTGTTACAAAAAAAATTACAAGCCCAGCCCTAGTCAGATCCTGATTTACACCTGGGTCCCTTTCCACCCGATTCTCAGATCCTAAACTGCCAAACCTGGATGATCGTACTACTGGACATTGTTCCATGAAACGTCTACATTTGGAAGAACTTCAAAACAACTTAACAACTAAAAACACCAGGACGTCCTGTGAGAATCTGAAAGTGCTCAGGTGCAGGAGTTTGTGGGATAGTTTCACTGGGACAAAAACTGTGCAGAGATTTGTGGATCTCAGGCGGCGATGATCCTCTATATGTAGGTCACTGGCTTTTATAAATGATCTTAAAATAAGTGTTCCTGCAAGCATGCTTTTAGAGAAACTCAACATTGACCTGATAACGGTGGATATTCAGCTGTATGGAAGACTCTTCACTATACAGCATTAACAAAAGATCAGAACGCACTGCAAACCAGACAGTGATGACACTAGCAATATAAACAACTTGACTATGTGAGGAGGAGGTGCTAGACAATACCAAAGCACACCCATGCGATCTCTCACAAGGTGTGGTGCAGCCCGATGTGATTTTAAAAATGTTATTATAATCTTTAGACAAACAAATCAGCAGTTCTTTGCCCTGCTTACACCTTAACATAACACAAGACACAATGAGACAATCCAACATTCACCTGCACAAACTCAACAGCACAAAGCAGCAACAATCAAGAGAGAATAGGAGAGACAAGACACAAGATGACAAGACTAGAAGAGGAGACAAAATAAGAAGAAATAAGAGAGCAATAGAACAGAAGCAGATGAGACAAGATCAGATTATTATTTAGTTTTGTGCAAACTTCACATAGCTAAAACTGTAAATTCTACATATTGTTAAAAGTATGGTAGAACCATCACTTCTACCACAAAAGACTGCTTTGTAAGTAATCTTCCTGATGTATCCCAATTCCTTAGCATATCCAAAACCTCCGAACAACTTGATGATGTAACAAACTATGGACTCTCTTTTTTCTAGCATTTTAAATACAGTTGCTCCTTTATGCTTAAGGAAGGTTAAGGAAAACAGTCTGACACCGTGGTATAATGAGCACACTTGCACCCTAAAGAGAGCAGCCTGGAAAATGGAGCGCAGCTGGAGGAAAACAAAACTAGAGGTATTTCGTATTGCTTGGTGGGAAAGTAACCTATCCTACAAAAAAACATTAAAAACTGCTAGATCTGATTACTTTTCGTCTCTTTTAGAAGAAAACAAACATAACCCCAGGTATTTATTCAATACAGTGGCTAAATTAACGAAAAATAAAGCATCAACAAGTGTTGACATTTCCCAACATCACAGCAGTAATGACTTTATGAACTACTTTACTTCTAAGATCGATACTATTAGAGATAAAATTGTAACCATGCAGCCGTCAACTACAGTATCACATCAGACAGTGCACTATAGATCCCTTGAGGAACAGTTCCACTCATTCTCTACTATAAGAGAGGAAGAATAGTATAAACTTGTTAAATCATCTAAACCAACAACATGTATGTAAGACCCTATTCCATCTAAGCTCCTAAAAGAGGTGCTTCCAGAAGTCATAGACCCTCTTCTAACTATTATTAATTCATCATTGTCATTAGGATATGTCCCCAAAACCTTCAAATTGGCTGTTATTAAGCCTCTCATAAAAAAAAACACAACTTGACCCCAAAGAATTAGTTAATTATAGACCGATCTCGAATCTCCCTTTTCTGTCCAAGATACAAGAAAAGGTAGTATCCTCACAATTATATTCCTTCTTAGAGAAAAATTACATCTGTGAGGATTTCCAGTCAGGATTTAGACCATATCATAGTACTGAGACTGCTCTAGAGTTACAAATGACCTGCTCTTATCATCTGATCGTGGTTGTATCTCTCTATTAGTGATATTGGATCTTAGCACTGCATTCGACACTATTGACCACAACATTATTTTGCATAGACTAGAAAACTTTGTTGGCATTAATGGAAGTGCATTAGCATGGTTCAAATCGTACTTACTGTATATGACCACCATCAATTTGTAGCAGTGAATGAAGAGGTGCCATATCGATCACAAGTGCAGTATGGAGTACCTCAAGGCTCAGTACTAGGGCCATTACTCTTCACGCTTTACATGTTACCCTTGGGAGATATCATCAGGAAACACGGTGTTAGCTTTCACTGTTATGCTGATGATACTCAGCTCTATATTTTTTTCGCAGCCCGGCGAAACATACCAAATTGAAAAACTAACGGAATGTATAGTCGATATAAAAAAATGGGTGACAAGTAATTTCTTACTGCTAAATTCTGAAAAAATGGAGGTGTTAATTATAGGACCTAAAAACTCTGCATATAATAACCTAGAACGCTATCTAATGTGCTATTTGATAACAATCTTTCCTTAGAAAGCCACGTTTCTAGCATTTGTAAAACTGCATTTTTCCATCTCAAAAATATATCTAAATTACGGCCTATGCTCTCAATGTCAAATGCAGAAATGTTAATCAATCTAACCTCAAGGTTAGATTATTGTAATGCTTTATTGGGTGGTTGTTCTGCACGCTTAATAAACAAACTCCAGCTGGTCCAAAACGCAGCAGCTAGAGTTCTTACTAGAACCAGGAAGTATGACCATATTAGCCCGGTTCTGTCAACACTGCACTGGCTCTACTATCAAACATCGTATAGATTTTAAAATCTTGCTTATTGCTTATAAACCCCTGAATGGTTTAGCACCTCAGTATTTGAATGAGCTCTTGTTACATTATAGTCCTCCACGTCCGCTGTGTTCTCAAAACTCTGGCAATTTGATAATACCTAGAATATAAAAATCAACTGCGGGCGGCAGATCCTTTTCCTATTTAGCGCCTAAACTCTGGAATAACCTACCTAACATTGTTTGGGAGGCAGACACACTCTTTCAGTTTAAATCTAGATTAAAGACCTATCTCTTTAACCTGGCTTACACATAACACACTAATACGCTTCTTATATCCAAATCTATTAAAGGATTTTTAGGCTGCATTAAGTAAACCAGAACAGGGAACACTTCCCATAACACCCGATGTACTTGCTACATCGTTAGAAGAGTGGCATCTACGCTAATATCAGTCTGTTTCTCTCTTATTCCGAGGTCACCGCAGCCATCAGATCCAGTCTGTATCCAGATCAGATGATCACTGCAGTCACCCGGATCCAGTACGTATCCAGCCCAGATGGTGGATCAGCACCTAGAAAGGACCTCTACAGCCCTGAAAGACAGTGGAGACCAAGACAACTAGATGAGCCGCAGATACAGATCCCCTGTAAAGACCTTGTCTCAGACAACCACCAGGACAAGACCACAGGAAACAGATGATTCTTCTGCACAATCTAACTTTGCTGCAGCCTGGAATTGAATTGCTTGTTTCGTCTGGCCAGAGGAGAACTGGCCCCCCACTGAGCCTGGTTTCTCCCAAGGTTTTTTCTCCATTCTGTCACCGATGGAGTTTTGGTTCCTTGCCGCTGTCGCCTATGGCTTGCTTAGTTGGGGACACTTCATTTACAGCGATATCGTTGACTTGATTGCAAATGATTGCACAGATACTATGTAACTGAGCTGAGCTGAATGATGACATCACTGAATTCAATGATGAACTGCTTTAACTGTCATTTTGCATTATTGACACACTGTTTTCCTAATTAATGTTGTTCAGTTGCTTTGACACAACCTGTTTTGTATAAAGCGCTATATAAATAAAGGTGACTTGACTTGATGAGAAAATGGGAAAAAGAGGGAATAGGGTAGATTAGAAGAGAGGAGACAAGGTGAAAATATATTGGACAAAAGAGGCAAGAAGAAAGGCAAGAAGAGGAGAAGAGGTGAAGATCAGATTGGAAGTAGATGACAAGAAGATGGGAAAAGATGAGAGGAGATGTGATGAGCAAAAAAGGAGGCAAGAGGAGAGAAGAAGAGACAACAAGACAAGAAGAGGAGAGAAGAGATCAGTCGAGATGAGATAAGAGATGTAACAAGAATGAGAAGAGAAGGAAGAAGAAAAAGAACCAGATGAGAAAAGGAGAATGGAGACAAGATGAGAAAAATGTAGACAAAAATAAAAAAGGAAAAAAAACGAAAAACAAACAGAAGTTGAGAAGATGCAAGAACAGAGATTAAAGGGGTCCTATTATGCTTTTTCACTTTTTCAACTTTAGTTAGTCTGTAATGTTGCTATTTGAGCATAAAAAAAGATCTGCAAAGCTACAAAGCTCAAAGTCCACTTCAAAAGGAGAAATTTTAACAGAAATCACTTTTCAAAAACTACAACGAATGACTTGTTTGGACTGCAACGGATATTTCCCGGGATTTTTGACATCACAAATATCGACGAATGGGACAAGACCTGGTTGAGCTGCACTAGAGAACGCAGCGAGTGTTATCACTATGTCAGAGACACGCTAGCTTTCCCAAGGCAGACGAGCTTAGAGTGGTTACAATCATCTGAGTTTAAATCACGCTCAAATTGATTTGATTTTGACACAATATTTAAACTGAAGCTCACAGCAGGTGGCTATGGTAAGGGGCATGACATTTCCCAACCAGGCGCCGAGTAACTGGCCAAGCTAACCAATCACAGCACATTTCGTATTTCAGAAGGCGGGCCTTCATTTGATACAGGAACTATTCAAGCCGTTCATTCCAGACTGGGGAGAGAGGTGTTTTTAATAATGTAAAATATGTGAAAAATAATGTATTTTTCTAACAACCTTGTGTGAGAGCCTGTTCTAGTACACCCCCAAAACAAAATCACGACTTTGTAAAAGAGCATAATAGGATGCCTTTAAATGAAAAAGTATTTTTTAAGACCAGACAAAAGAGGAGAGAAGAAGAGACAAGACAAAGACAAGAGAAGAGAAGAAAGGAAAAGAGAAGATGAGATGTAGATAAGAAATGAGAACAGAATATGAAAAAAATAACGAAGAGAAGAGAAGAGAAGAGAAGAGAAGAGAAGAGAAGAGAAAAGAAGAGACGAGACGAGACGAGACAAGAAGAGAAGAGAAGAGAAGAGAAGAGAAGAGAAGAGAAGAGAAGAGAAGAGAAGAGAAGTTGGGTCATTATACTATGTCAGTAAAGTAGCACATTTCTCCAAGTCCTGTCTGCAGTGCACTAGGCTGTCAAACTGTGGTTTAGTACATAGCCCAGCTTCCACCGGCCTCCACCCATCTCGCACTTTCTCTGCATTCCATTCCAGGCAGGGGAGAGAAACGCAGCCTGTCTGAGAAATGGAGCAGAGGAGTCTGGGAAGGGGAGGGGGAGTGAGAAAGCAGCTTTGAATATTAGCAAACACACACAAACACACACACACGCACAGAAACCATCATGAGTTTGTAAAGCACAACATGAACCTCCTCATGAACATAATCTGCACCGCTGGCATGAATCATTAAACTCACATTCATGCCAACCGATTATCCCACTTAATTCCAACACTGAGGTTATAATTCTGATCCGGTGCTCACCTGTGAAAGCATTGGTGGCTGGTAGGTCAGCCTCCTGCATACTGCTCCTGCCACTCGGCCTGTATGAGTGTGTGTGTGCACCCACGTTATTGGCTTTGTTTGCCTGAGGGCTCCTGGGGGCCAAACAGCCACCGTGCTGCCATTCTCATCTCATAAGTCCATGGCTCCTGCTCCGGCCGCTGCCCTCTACCTTCACGAAAGGGCAAATAAACTAAGAAGAAAGGTGGAGGGGGGCTAAAAAGTCTTTAGTGACAGACTAGGGCTCTATTCAGCAGGAATCAGGGTGGGGTTGCCAGGGCAACCAGAGCACTGATTACCCTCCCAGCCAGAGCCAGCCAGCCATAGCTGTGTGTGAGCGAGCGAAGAAAGATCCAGACAGGTACTTGATTCAGAGAAGGTGTTTGATAGCTGATTCAGGGAGGGAATGTGTAGTTGCTGCCGCTCGTCCCAGGTGGATAAACTCTTCTCAGCGTAGCAGCGTGCTAATCAATGCGCCCAACCTCATCCTTCAGACCGCAAGCTCACTGAGAGAGACAGAGAGAAAATCAGTTGAGTGGCTGAAATACATGCATGCAAAAATGTACTTGCAGAACTCACTTACAAAAGGTTCCTATAGTTTCTTCTATGATTTACTACAGCTGCTTTTACTGGAGTAAGTACTATGTGAAATCTTGTTTAGGAACTGACAATGAATCAATTAATGATTCACTGGGTTGATTTGATTCACTTGATTCAATTCAAATGGAGAAAAATTCCTGTTCGATACACAATTTGATTTAATACAAGTAATAATTCTATTTCAGTATTTTAAATTGCATTTATAGGATTTGTTAAATCCTTTCCCTGAAAACATTTTCTGCAAATCTTCAACTAAACTAAGATAAAACAGTACTATTTTACTGTTATATTTGAGACAATAATGGCAAATGTACCAATTATTTGAGTATGTAAATTTACCATTAATTTGCACATATGAAGATGATTTATTTAACATACACTACCATTCAAAAGTTTGAGGTCAGTAAAGTTTTTAATGTTTTTGAAAGTCTCTTATGCTCACCAAGGCTGCATTTATTTGGTTAAAAAAATACAATGAAACAGCAGCCATTTCTACAGTCTTCAGTGTCACATGATCCTTCAGAAATCATTCCAATATGATGATTTTCTTATTATTATCATTGTTGTGCTGCTTAATATTTTGTGGAAATGGTGATACATTATTTTAAGTATTCTTTGATGAATAGATTATTCAAAAGAAAAAAATGCTGTTCTTTGGAACTTTCTATTCATCAAAGAAAACAGAAATAAAATTAAATATCATTTGAAATAGAAATCACTTGTGACGTTATAAATGTCTTTACAGTCACTTTTGATCAAATCAATGCATC
The DNA here is from genome assembly GCF_018340385.1 of Cyprinus carpio. Classification (NCBI taxonomy): domain Eukaryota; kingdom Metazoa; phylum Chordata; class Actinopteri; order Cypriniformes; family Cyprinidae; genus Cyprinus; species Cyprinus carpio. The sequence continues at coordinate 12,389,688 of NC_056587.1, forward strand.
CTTGCTAAAAAAAAAAAAAAAAAAAAAAAAAAAAAGGAAGAGTACTGACCTCAAATGTTCAAACTGTAATAAAACAAAACCAATATCAAAGTATCTTCTAATACTAACTCTAAACCATTGATTTTTTCCCTACGGTAATGAAAACTATTGGTTGCCACCATAGTTGTACAATCAGCTAAGATCCTGTCTGATCTGGCAGACAAGTTTTGAGACAGACATAATAAAAAGACAGACCCGACACAATCATAAAACGGGTGTTTCATTAAGCAAAAATTAGAAACAGCAGGGGTTCAACACATCAACATTTTATGATCTTACGGCAGATCTTTACCAGCAACAAAACATCAAGTTCCTGTGAAGAGATGCACATTAGCATCTACAATCCCCAGCAGGAGCTTCAGCCTTTAATGACTGTTACATAACACACTAGAACACTTTACTGGAAACAAGAGTTATCGCAAGCCACAGATAATGTTTCTGTGGCTTAATATCATTGATTTAATGTCTCAAAAAAAAAAAAAACAACAACAACTCCATTTTCATTTGGAGAAGACTAGAGCAACGGACGAGGCAGTGTGTGTCCTCAGACAACCTTTAAAGCCCTCCGACATCCCAGTGGACGCCGCGCTGAGCCCAGACTGCCGACCACACATCGGCTGTTACTTAGAAACACGGCAAGCCCTCACCTCGTCTGACCCCTGCCGCATGCCACACAGCGAGAGCCCAGATCCATCACACAATAAATAATATTCCACACACGTGAAACAGGAGAACGCCATCCAAATCAAACAAAGACTGAGACACACACAGTCAACCGAGGTCGTTTCAGGACACTACTACAGCCATCACAGATAAAACAGATGAACATCTGCCAGATGTTTAGATTTACATTTCTTCATCGTTATCTCTTTGTTCTTCCATGTGTCCCTTTCCTAAGTGCTTCTCCTCTCAGAGAGAGTGAACAAACCATGTATCTTTGGCTTTGTTCAGACTAAGGATGTGAAAACTAAAAACAAATATATTAAAAAAAAAATTTATTACTTTAAAATATTCTGACATATACTGACCAAAGATACAATTCTATTCTATAATTAAAATGTATACATAAATATATTAAATACTTTAAAATAAAATGCACCTGAATTAAATACATTGGCATTGCAAACTTAAATGGCAATTATTCTTTTCTAAATTCTATAATTCAGTATAAAGTCATAATTATTTTCATGTTATGACTGCTAATAACTGCAGATATTAAAATTCAATAATATTTTGACTAAATAAAAAAAGCAATAAAAACTAAAATCTCCCATTTAAATATTACAAGTGAAGTCACAATATGACAAAAATAAATAAAAAAATCTTCCTCTAGCCTGTACAGTATATACAGTCATGGCCAAAAGTTTTGGCAGTGACATAAATTTTGTGTTTTGCAAAGTTTGCTGCTTAAGCTGTGGTGTTCATTCACATTGTTTCTAGATTATTGTGTAGAGTGATCAGATGCATTAAATAATTGCTAAAAGCTTCAATGGTCAAAAACTGTTCACTGTTTTTTGAACCTGACACAAAATGACCAGCTAACATTAATTGACTAATCATATCAGCAGTGAAAGTGTGAATGAGTACTAGTCAGGTGAAATAACTATCATACTAATTAGACTGTAAGAGCAGACTGATTGCTATAAAAGGAGGGAAGAAGCGCTTCCAATCATTGTGTTCTTGTTAGCAATGGTTACCTCCAAAGAAACATGTGCAGCCAACATCGCTTTGCATCAAAATGGCCTCACATGCAATTTTGGATCTATGGCCAGGCAACTCCCCGGATCTTAATCCCACAGAGAACCTGTGGTCAGTCCTCAAATGGTGAGCGGACAAGCAGAAGCACACAAATTGTGATCAACTCCGAGAACTAATAAGGCAAGAATGGATTGCCCTCAGTCAGGATTTGGCCCAGAAGCGAATATCCAGCATGCCAGAGCGAATCGCAGAGGTTATGAAGAACAAGGGCCAACACTGTAAATATTGACTCATTATATTTTTTTGCCAATAAAAGCATTGAAAACATATATGCTTATCATTGGTTTTCAGTATACCATGTGGAAAAATAAATCTACAAATACTGAAGCAGCAAACTTTGCAAAACACAAATTATTTTCACTGCTTAAACTTTTGGCCAAAACTGTACAGCATGAAATTTATATTTATTTTGAGATTTGCTAAAGATTATATTTTTATTAATTTATTAGTGTTTTTAGATGATGGCAAAGGTATATACAATAATTGACAAACAGCGATGGATTAAAAAAAAAAAAAAACAACAACAACAACAACAACAACAACAACAACAACAACAACAACAACAACAACAACAACAACAACAACAACAACAACAACAACAACCACCAATAAACACCAATATATTATCAGATATGATCTGAATTTTATTTTATTTTTTTACTTGCAGGAAGTTCATCGGTGTTCACATCATGTCAGCCCTGTAAACATGATTGAATTCAAGAAACTCATGTGATTGGTTCCTGGACAAAACAAACAAAAAAATAAACAATTTTTATATAAGTTAACTCAAAAAAAAAAAAAAAAAAAAAAAAAAAAAAGAATCATGTGATAAAATATCCCTGGTATTTTGTGTGGTTCCTTTGGTGAAGACATTCTTTACATTTCTGAGATTCAAGTTCAGAGGAATGTTGGTCTATCACTCTATCTGTGGTTCTTTGTTCTGTGACATACTGTAGAAATTTTTACTTGATGTTGGGGGGAAAACAGATGTTTTGAGTATAACATTTTTGGCCAACAAAAATGACAGAAAAACATTATCAGAACTACAAAGTAAAATCCCCATCATTGTCGGTATTGCCCAGAATTTTAGTACCAGTGCAAAAAACTAAAACAATAAAAAAAGCTAACAAAGTGAACCAGACATAGAATCACATTATGACACAGAACCCTCCACCTGTAGAGACTCTCTGTCCTAAAATGAATACGCTGAACAGCAGCCATGCTGAAAAAAACCCACCAAAATGACTGCAATAAACGCTTGCTAAAATATTCTCTGTATCTGTCGGTCTGTGTAATGTGATCTCAGCAGGGGGGTCTGTCTCTTTCTCACTCTCGGTGCCTGGTTAAATCATGATGAAGCTCTTAGGAACAACTATTCGCTGAAATGATTCATCCAGCCAGACTCAAACATTATAACAGCCCATGTCATTAATCATTAGTAAAAAATGACTAATAGCTGCAACCTTGCCTGTCAGTCTGTCTCAAAAGAAACCCCAACAGGGTGATTAAGACTCCAGCGTGAAACAGTGGGGTTTTATATCAGCCTAAATTTGTTTACTTGGCAACAATAACCAGTTGACTGTTTATTATCCAACTACTTACACAGCTTTTTGCCAAATAAAATACAATGACATTGAAATATTTAATTCTCTTACTCGTAGATAATCTTTATACCTTCTGCTAAAGAAAAAGTCCATTACAACACATGGTTCAGCAAACAGAAAAAAAACCCATCCACAAAGGAAAGGCCACCCTGTTCAAGCTTAGCAGTTAATCAGACAGATTAACCGTTTTTCTGCCTTGTCCTAAGATTACCTGACAACCAGGATCTGCAGGTTAACAAATGATGACTCAGCCGTCTGGGTTAGTCAGTTTAATAGGTGCATGTGTGTGCGTGAGAACGAGTCATATTTAAAGTTCCCGTGAAACGGAAGTTGTAAACGACTTTTCTCCAGTGTTGTGACGTATTTCCGAGAGAAACGGAATAATAAATGAGGAAAATAGTGGGCGTGGCTTATTTTCCAACTAGCACCTGATTGGATATAGATAAGTAGGTGTTTAATTAAAAAAATGGAGGCAGATCTAAACGCAAGTTTACAATCGGTTGTTGAGGATTACTCGCCACCGGAATCACCGCAATTTAGTTTGCAGCAGGAGGAGGAGGAAGATGAAGAACAGGAACACACGGAGGATCATTTCGTCACGGGAATCAGACCTTACATGTTTGAGCCGTTATATGCGGAGAGTTCAAACGGTCAAAAATGCACCTCCTCGCCATCTCTCCTTTCACGCGCTGTCAATGCTCGCAAACACACACAGGCAGCCTGTCTACTGTCAGTTGGAGGGGCGTGGTTACGGATTAAGCACACACCCAATTCCTCAAGCCTACGTCATCAGTGAAGGTCTTCCAATGCAGAGGGGAGTGGCATTTTCAGATTTTTGATTAAAGATTACGAAGCCAAAAAAATTTTTTGTGTGGATTGACTCGCATGGATGAATTGTTCAGCACAAAACGATCAATTTAGGCGAACAAAGTAAATATAGTCAATTTTGATTTCATGTGGACTTTAAGTTTTAGTCCCACCCAACTGAGACTCTGAGAACTAGAGAAGGGGTCCATAACCTTTTTTGGTCAACAACCTATTTTAGGTTGAAAAATCAACACCTCTTGTGAGAGAATTAAAGGATCTCACAGGTAATTCCATTCTTAAGAGTAACAACATTTTATTATTTAGTCCATTTCATTATTAATTCTGTAGTAATAAACAAATTATTTTCTTTTGATGCAAAAAAGGGGCATTTAAATAGCTTTTTTAGTCTTGAATGCAGCATGAATTCAGTCCAACAATACAAAAACAAAGCATTTTTCACTAAAAAGAACCGACTCAGTTCTAGAATTGGATTGATACATCAGTACCCAAATCGTTTAAAAAACAAAATAAATACAAAAAAAAATTAAAACCAATAATATACGAATATAAAAAATAATATATTAAAAAAAAGTGTCCGGCTTTAAAAAAGTATTTCTGAAAACATATTCAGAACATAAATAAGATATTCTGAAGATATACACAAACAAAGGCAGAAAAGGTGATGAAGACAAGTGAAAGCAACGCAAGTAAAGGAAGAAACGCTCACTGTACACCAGATGCACAGACACTGGTCTCAGTACAGACACTAGCTGGTTTAAAATACATACAAAAGCATGAATTTACGACAACACACCTGTATGCACAGTGTCATGACGGATGTTGTTTCGACAACCTATCATTTTCGGTACAACAGTACCTACATTCCTCTTTCTTCCGACAGTCTCTATTTATGGCTGGGCGATGTATCGCATGCAATTGTCACGCGCATTTCTTCAGTAAAGCCGGTTCCCTGATTACCGCTAAATCGCCATCACCTCCTTTCAAATGGAGCGGCATTTAATATACAGAGCCGTAGATCACTGACAAGCTACGCAATATCGCGTTCATTATCGCAGATGAATTGCCTTCGATAATGAACGCGATATTGCGTAGCTTTTCAGTGATCTACGGCTCTGTCTATTAAATGCCGCTCCATTTGAAAGCAGGTGATGGCGATTTAGTGGTAATCAGGGAACCGGCTTTACTGATGAAATGCGCATGACAATTGCATGCGATACATCGCCCAGCCCTATCTCTATTACTTTATGTTTTTTGGTCTTGTTTGCCCTTAGCAGTAATTTGAGTGACTGCGCTTAATCCCACCTCTTATATATTTTGGCCCACCTCTCTTAAGTGAACAGTTTATTTAGCTTAATCCTCCATTGCCAACAAGGCAAAATGTGGTATGTATTAAAGTCTGTTTTATGCAATATGCTGGAGATTTTGGTTGCCTTAGCAACAGCGAATGAGATGACTTCCTTTCTGCACCCAAAAAGAAAAGTGATTACCCTTTAATAAAATTCACTTAAGTGATCTGAAAACATTAATGGCTTTATTGATCAGGTCAGGGCTTACATTGACAAATGCACCAGGGTTCGCAAAATTTAAAAATCCCTGTTAGCCCTTTGGGCAGGTACTCTTCAGATTTTGGTAGCCCGAAAATTCATTTAACTAGCCTAAATAAAAAGAAATTAAAAAAATTATATATATATATATATATATATATATATATATATATATATATATTTTTTTTTTTTTTTATAAATATAGAAAATCTGATTTCTATAGGAGTTTAATTGTCAATCAAAAATATTTCCAATACACCAATATCAACAAATATGAATGAAGGAATTTTATTTCACTATTTACAGGGTATCTGCAGAATTTGTAAAAATAAATTTAAGGCAATTTATGACCCATTTTAAGAGCTGCACACGTAAAATGAACACCGTATGAGTGGTGTTGGACAACGTCTATGGTAACATACAGTATTGAGCCATAAAATTACATGATTTACAGTTCAGATACAGGTTTTCACAAAAACAAAAATCTTATACAACAGCATTTCAGCCTTTAGACCATTTTTATGTAAAGGAATGAATCAAGCATATAAATTGTGTCAATTTAAACAATAAATATTACTGTCTTAATTATTTAGATTTTTAGAAGGCACATTAACTTCTCATTTACAACTCTGTGTTTGCTGCGTAAAAACATGAGTCGATATTTGCATTGATCAGACCACAAACAGCAAAAAAGGCTTGTTGGAAATGCAAATTCATTCTCTGTCATGAGGTGGCGCTTTAGGAGCACTGAAATATTGCGGTTTCCCTGGTAACCGCTGTACACAAAGCAGCTCTGCGCTCATAAACACTGCTTTATCAGGAATTATAGATAAAACGAAATTAAATTCTGAGGACAGTCGGTACTCTTCAGATACATTCAAATAAAGACATCCGCGCCGCGTTTTGACTTGAAACGTGCAGCGCTCATATTTATTCAATGACATCATTGCCTTTTGAAGTTTAATCCAGCCGTATCGCGACTCTTGTCTTTCCGTCCCCAACTGAAAGTTATATTTATAATTAAGACATTTCTTATACCATTTATCGTATTTAAAACTTCTTATGGCGAGCCCTGAAATGCATAATAGGTTTTATAGAGCACAGAGACGCTAAATGAAGATAGGGCAAATAAAATCAATCAAATTTGGAGTCATGTGGGTGGGAAAGACAAAATCAATCTGTCCTCCAAAAACTGTTTTGTTCAGAAAGCACAGGAACACACACACACACACCAAAACTGAAACACAGACCGCAAAAAACACGAGCTTTTGAAGTGAAGGTCTAATCAGTTTCAGGATCTCTCCTCTCGGCCAATCAATCGACAGCCCTTTGGGACTCCGCCCACAGTGTCTAGACGGCTAGACCTTTGCTGCTCTACTGCATTCTGCAGCGGTGCACACTGCAGAGGTCACAGAGGTCAAGTCTAGCATAGCATGAGCTCAAACCAGACACTTGTTCTCAAGGGGTTCTCAGTACCATTCACTTCAACCCTGATTAAATCTGTTGATAAGTGTGTGAGTGCCCTGATTTATGAAACATCACTACTTTAATGTTTTGATGCCGATGATTCGTAACAAGTTTGTACACGTAACTGAGGTTGATATTAAACTAGTCATTTCCTCAAAATGACACTGACAACAGTTCCGTCTGACACTGCTTGGTTGAAATGACGTGTGACCTTCTTCCAGACCTGTGAAGGGTGATTTAGCCAACTAGAAATGCTGTAAATAATTAGAGTCCTAAAAGTTTGTGTTTGCGATGTCCTCTAGAAGAGCTGATGTCAAAGTCAAGCTGCAGCACAAGAGAGAGAAAATGAATGTGCGTGAGAGGGAGAGAGACAGAGAGCTTGGTGCAGAGTGCTGCAGTGTCCTGTATCAGAACAGAGATCAGCTTTGAAGCATTAGAGAGAGAAAGAGACATTACAGGACTCGAACCCCCACTACAGCATCAATGGCTTTCTAGCTCACATCTCAATCTCCATTAAAGGGTAAATGTAAATGTACTCAAATGACAGCAATGATTGATCATAAAAGCATAGTTGATTGAATTGATTTTTTTACCGACATTAAAATACAGTGACAACTAGCCTATGTACAAATGTGCCAAAAGTGACATCATTGTTCCTGTGATTATGTTGTCATTTTTGATGGAAACATAATTTCTGACAGACAGAGATTTGTAACACAACAGACAGAGAAGTCCCTTCTTTCCAAAGGAGACTCACAGAAAAGTTCTGACTTGTGTTGTTGGGCGATTTGGTCATTTTTTTAAATCATCATATTGCCAACCTGTGAGATCGCCAATACACGATATTATCGTGTGCGCGTGCGTGCATGATTGGGTGGGGGAAAGAGAGAGACTCTCTGTACTTATCTTATCATAGGATATTTCATAACTAAGTGGTGTTTTAAACCACACGGGCGCGCAAGAGAGAGCCTATGAAAGCACCAATAATCAAAATAATATACTTTCAAACATAGGCTACTGATAAACTAGCATGTTAAATATAAAAAAAGCTATATTCGGATACAACAGTCATACATCGCTTTTAGGACTGCACGTCTTGACAAGTTTGCCGCACCAGAGCACGGAAGTTATCAGTCTAAAAGGTCTGCAGTCAACGGTGAAAATCAAAAGTGGATTTATTTTAAAGACCAACAGTTTAACACTAAATATTGGACATAAACGAACACGTTAAATATAAAAGCATTTAAAGGTGCCATAGAATGCAAAAATCACAGTTGTGTGGCCATAGTGTGAAAATAACCAGCCTATAATCGTAAAAATCCACCCATTCATTGTTTTATAATCCCAATAAATCATAAACAGTCTCTCCACACGAGCGGTTCCAGATTTCTCACTACTATGCCATCATACTCGGGAAAGTCCCACCCATTTGTGACACTCTCTGCCCTATTAGCATATACACAGCCCTGAGTAAGAAACAGCGGTCCGCCATTACTGTTTTCTTGCTGTAGCTGCTGGAGATACAATGTCAGTGCCAAAGAGCCATTAAGTGTAGTGTGTTGGGATGCATCAACGAACATAGGAGTCTGCATAGACCGCCGAGGACTCGGTGGTTAAATTTCATTTTCGAAGGAAATGTCCCAGAAAAAAATGGAAATGTCCTATATGTTTGTGTTAACATGAACTACCAGAATGATCGTAAATAGGAACGTGGTAGTTAAAAAATGCATTTGGAAGCAATGTGAGGTCAGTAACACGGTCACCACCAGTTAAACCTCGACACCGGTATGCCCGTGAACATGACCTCGGCAATTTTCTGAAAAGGGAGGCAGGAGCACCAGCTCATTTTCACAAATACACAAATACAGAGCGTTTTCGCTCATACCCTAAGTGGGGTATTTTGAGATAAAACTTCACATAAACACTCTGGGGACATCAGCGAACAATTTAAAATATTGTATCAATGCATTCTATGGCACCTTTAAAACAGGTAAGTTCATATATTTGGAGTAAATTTAAATTGAACGGATACATCAGTCATACAGCGCTCCGGACCGTGCGCCCCATGACGAGCCCAACGCGACCCTAGTTCCGACGGGAGTTCTTCATGACAGATTTGAACTTCAGAAACATTAATAATTAAGAATTAACAATTATTTTTGGTTCATCCCTTATTCTGTAGAATTGATGATAACGTATAGCCTTGGGCAACCCATAATATGATCTGTAAAGTTGCAAAGACTAAAGTCTCAAATTTAAAATAATCTCTTTATAAAAGTTAAGACTTGTCCAAGCCCTCATAAAATCCCTCGACAGTATGTTAAGGGGCGTAACATTTCAGTGACATGCTTGAGGTATTCAGCCAATCACAACGCACAGCACACCTCGCTTTTCAGAATGACAAGCTTTGTAAAAATGGACGCATTTCAGAAAGGTGGGCATAGAGAACCAACAATGTACATTATGTGGAAAATAAGTTTTTTTTTTTTTTGTAGCAATGTCATATGACCCCTTTAAAATCTTGTTGTGTTTATATCTCACAAAGTTACTTTGTAAAAATGTAAAATGTGTTTTCATGTTGTAGTGTGAAAATGATGACGCATGTTTAGTCATGTGACGCATATTATACCAAAATATATCTATGTTTATACCAGTATTGTGTCTGTTATGTGCTATTCACTTTCACACTGTTGCTATAGACATGTTATTTTGTACACTCTTCATATCACAGTCCTGCAAAGATGGCAAAATTTACTTGCGATTGCTGTTTTGGGGCATGAGAGGGCAGTTGTGTTTTAGATCTAACATAGGCTGCCACTAGGGGGTGTACTGCAGATATTGTCTGCAGCATAAGCCAAAAAAAGTCCAAAAAAAAAAAAAAAAATCAAGTTTAGCTCTGCAATGACTGCACAAGCTGAGTGATATTTAGTGTGTTTATCTCTGCTCCGCTAGGACCGCAGTTCCCCTCATACCTCCATCTGTCTCCCACCACAGGATGCCAACCAGGGACCCCAACCCTATCAGACCATCTCTGCCATATGCCTCTGTTCTGAGATTAACCATAGGGATCGTCTCAGGACTTTGAGAGCCCTTCCATCTGAACCCAGAAATTGCAAAAACATTAGTTAGACAAACACAGAGGATTTGCACTGTACCGATTTATGCAAAATAAGAAAGGCTTATTTTAAAACAACAGAGACTAAGCAGTGAACACATTGGTGGCATGACCTTTTCCATGGTCTGATGCATAAGTGTCCGGCTGTGATCGCTGCCTGAGAGCTGCTTTTTTTGGCTGCAACGTTTTCTCTCCAGTCTAAGTATGTTCTGAGGGGGTGCAAGTAATTTAAGGATCCTCCTGGGCATCCTTTCTTACACTGATCTGGGTCCAGTTCTGCAGCGTGTCAGACAATGACAGACAGCAGGGATTGCAGAACGACAGCTGATCCTGGTTCAGCATGCGTGCGGCTCCTAACCAAAGCCCTTATGCCACCTGACGTTTCAGTGCCAGAGGCCAGATGATGTGGTTCGCAGCAAGACAGGAAGCTTGGCGTACGATGACTCCGCGTCAGACAGACGGCTCTCAGTGAGACAGGAAGCTTTCTTCCCACAAGCAGTGAGTGTTCCGGTCTGGAGTGGGCTGCTGTCCCAGCTCTCAGCCTCAAATCACTCCAACCACAATCACCACACCAACAGGATAGCACTCGATTTACTGCATTTCACCACTACAATATTCTCAGACCACTATGCAACAAAATAAACATTACAATTTCTGGCCAATACCAATAAGCTGACAATTATCTTAATTTGTTATGGCCGATACTAAAATTTGATACTATTTTTGTCTAAAAAAAAAAAAAAAAAAAAAAATCACAACATTAGGCAATAAAGTATGAAAAATTATATCTATTTTTAATTACTTTTGCTTAAGAAATAGCGTTACTACATTAAGATTTTTTTAATTATTATTTAAATTTAATTATTATTTTAATACTTTTATGAAATAATTTAATTATTTTATAAAATAATAATTTTATCATTTTATTTTATTATTTTTTCTAATTATTTTATTACATGCATTTTAATATGTATTATTATTTCTTAAAATATTATTGTAAATATAAAAAAAAAAAAAAACTTTCAAACTATTTGAAAATAGATGACAAAAAGTATTTAAACACAAAAACAGGGAAAATGAGCACACGCACACACGCACGCACACACAATTATATATCCTCCTAATAAAAATAAATAAATAAAGCTGTAATATCGGCTAATATGGTACCAATACATTATGAATACCTAAAAAAAAAAAAAACCTTGTCAATGAATAATGTTAATGTATTTTTTATACTAATCAACCATTCAAACATGCAGACAAAAAAAAAAAAATATATAATTTAAAAATCCTTGAACAATAAATTGTCATTTAAAAAAAAGATTATTCAAAGATTGTAAAAAACAATATATAAAATAAATAGAAATGTAAAAAACAAAAAAAAAAAAAACTGTAATAAAACGAGAATAAGAAATTTTATATATATATATATATATATATATATATGTAAGAAATTTTATATATATATATATATATATATATATATGTATATATATATATATATATATATATATATATATATATATATATATATATATATATAAAAATATAAATAAATAAATAAAAGGAACAAGTGCTTAACATTTTGCCCATTTGTGATGGTCACTCAGCAAGCCTGCTGGGTAATTTGGGCGGTCTGTGGCCAACAGAGTAAGTTTTGTGTAGGCAAACAGGTGCTGATGCACTGTAAGTCCTGTTTAGCTTCTGTCATGCTTTGGGACGATTTATCATTCTTCAGTCCCTGAGCTCCATGCTCCTCCACGACTCACTGTTACACTTGGCCTGATGCCGCTGCAGATCCATCAGCCGACACTCTGACACACCTCACTGTCTGCCTGGAGCGGATGACATCACAGCTGGGACACGAGCTCATTTTTCAGGAGTGGAAAGTGTCCTTCGGTGTCGATAAACGTCATTCAGGGGTAACGCAGAGGAACGGCTCACATTCATAAGCATAGAATGAACATGAGGCAGTGAACCTTGGAGACAAGCGGGACAGAGTCGATGACTGAATGCCACAGACGACAAGTTAGAAGTGAAATAAGCGTCAGATGCCTTCAAGCAACAATAAAGGCTCTGTCAGACTCTATCTGGCAGCGTATGACACAATCATGTCTGTGTCTCTCAACTGGGCCAGAACCTGCAGCGCACAGGAAAGGACAGAGAGTGGAGTCTAGAACTGGGCCGAACACTAGTCACGACAGCCACTAGAAGCACACTCAGTCCAAGTCTGGACAGGGTCAGCTGACAGCCACACACACAAACACACTCCCCTTCTCAGTCTCATGAATAAAATATTAACAACCAATAAATAAAGCCGGGATAATAGGATGTTAATCGCTTTGGGCATCGCTGACATTATTAAGAAACCATTTCAAACATTCCACTTCTTGTTACACATATTAAGATCATTTTCAATCTTTTTGGAGCTCAAAAGTGACATCAGTAAGTAAATATCAAAGCCTCAAATGAACAAATGTGATATAAAATGAGCATCTGCTGGAAAATGAATATCAATTACGCTCAAGTCAGAGTAAGCAAGACAAGAAACCCAAATATAACTACTGCACAATAAATGAATGCATTATTAAATCTGACAGAAAAACTGTGGTGAGCCGAAGAATATATGAATCTATTAATGGATAGATTTTTAATTTTATTACTGAAAACTTGATTCTGATCAGTCGATTATGCATAACTGGAAGCAAAACTGGTTATTTCAGCACTGTTCATGGCAACATACCAGTGCTACTTTCATTGTGTGACTCAAAACGGCTAATATGACTAAAATAAAAATATTTATTTAAACATATTTACTTATACTTAACTGTTTTTATGTGTGCGTATACACATATACTAATAATTTTTATAGTAATATAAGCTATAATTTTGTAGCTAAATATGTAATTAAATATATATACAGTAGTTAAAAGAACTATAAATATATAGAGTCCGTTGAAAAAGTAACTAGTGCATATATGTACGTACAATACATCAGAATGATACAAGACCATTAAAAAAAACATATAATAATTACAAAACATATAATAATAAATGAATAACTGCTCTTAAACCAATAAAGGCCTATTTATAAATAAATGTTACATTAATTATTTTGCATTAACAAACTATTTTTTTGTTTTAAGTAGTGTTTTTTATAATAGTATTTACCAAATGATAACAAAATTTGATAATTAGCTGATTATAGCAGAAAAAAAGAAGACAGCTGTCTGGCCCAAATGAGCCCTATCACGTCTGAATGAAGAACTGGGTTACATTCAGGGTCCCGTTGAAGCAGCCGGCTGCGGTCTCCGTTAATGCAAGACCACTTCTCCCTAATATTACTGCCGATAAATGATCTGATCTGTCTAAGAACATAAATATGATAGTCTATAGTCTTAACTTGCGCAACGGCCCGACTATAGGCTAGTAGTTGTCGGGCTAAATATTAAGTCGGAGGGTCCTAACAACTTTTTGTGCCCCAGACTAAACCCGCTACGCTCCTCTCTCTATCCGCGGGGCCACTGGCACAGCTGGCATCATCACGCACCCATCTGATGCTATCTGCACAAAAACCAGACATACACGAGGAGAATATCAGCTCCTTACCTCTGCAGAGTGGAATCAGGAAATGGCACTATGAGTCCGCGGAGAGCAGCAGCCCGAGCCGTGTTGGCTGGTGATCCGGCGGAGATGACCTGGATTTCACCGCCAGCCTCGACGGCGTAAAAATAATCAGGCGCTCAGTGACGAGTGAAGCCAGCGGCAGTACAACACACTCACTGATGGAGGACAGACGAACGGCTTTTAAAATAAGAGTCTCAGCGCAAGCGCGCGACACAAATCTTCAAAATAAGAGTTTCATGAACAACAACAACAACAACAACAACAACAAAAAAATAAAAAAAATGGACTTATGTCGTGATTTACTTCATTTTATAAATTTCAACGTGAGTTGTATGCTTAAAATTAGATTGTTAGAGTTTTTTAAGTTGTAAGTTATGCCTTTTTTTTTTACTACACTGTATGTTCATTTTAAATGTCCTAAAAGTTTACAAGTAATTATTCTTATTCTTTTGCTTATAATGTTTTTATACATCCGAACTGGATTTAGTCGTTCTCTTGTCTTGAAGCCTGAAGGGCAGCAGGGATGTTAAGTGTATTCATATGCCGCCCCCTACTGGAATATTTTGGGGATAAAGTCAGTTTTACTCATTTAATAAATTAAAATCTATCACTATTGTATTTTTAAAACACAGTTTCTAGCTTTCTTAAAAGACACAAAATGAAAACCTACCAAAATAAAGCTTTTTTTTCATTACATAGATAGTTGTTAGCCTATATACTTGATGTTATGATTCCTTTTTTTCTTACTGATTAAACAATATACAGGCACGAGTGATGGAACTACAGTATTTATTAATATTTTGAATAGCTCTATTTGTATTTCAGTTTTAGTTTCAGTTTAGTAATTTTATTAAACTTTCCTACGCAACATTATATTATAATATTCATTTCCTAAGTTTTTGAATATTCCAAAGTATTAACATGACTGAAAACAGTTTTAACAGGTTCAGTTAACTATAGCAACAATGGCTTCCATCGCCATTAATAAGTGTATTTTGATTAAGGCTTTATTATTCCATGTTTTAAAGGATGATGTCACTGTTCAGTCCTCATCTGTAATTGGCCAGTATACTTTCTCCCAGCTGAGCAGAAATACTTAGCAGAGCATTGGACAGTCACTCAGAAAATATGTCTTGAAAAAAAAAAAAAAAAAAAAAAAAAAACCTGTGCTCCACTACAGCTCTACACTGTTTAAAAAAATCCCTTTTGGCTAAGATCTAGCCCTTAATCAGAAAACCAGAAACTGGTTTCTCCCAGCTTGTCAGGACGAGTGAGTAATAGTGTTAGACTAAATATGGTACATAGAACAAATATTTTCCTCTGGAGCACATAATTAAGATTTTTGATGATGAGCAGATTGTTATGTATATATATGTGTGTGTATATATATATATATATATATAAACAGTGAAATTGTGAACTTATGAAATAGCTTATGTGCGCAATTTTCTTTCATGTTGACATGTCTTATTGAAAAAGGAAGACTACTGTAGATATATAGACTGTTGCAGATATATATACACATGCACACAATAGGAAATCAACATCAACACAGGAAAAACTGCACTCATTTCACAAAATCCATAAGAATATTTTACCCATATAAGCAGAAATTTTCTCTGACAATGTTTAATCATAATCTCTTTTTTACATTTTCTTTTCAAACCAGGAAACAAGACTCCAACACTCATTTTTTAATTCAGTCATAGCTTTATTTAACCTCTAGGTGGCACAAGGCCCAAATATACAACGCTGTCCCTTTTAGTCCTAGGGAGAAGCGTGGGAGTCTGCAAAGCAAAACCAGACTCGTCAAACCCAGACTCTACTCAAGTTCTACTGTGCAAAACCGAATCTCAACTTCTATGATTCTACAGCCAGAACCCGAGCGCGCGGGATCTAGATTTGTGTGGTCTGGCTGCAGAGCTTAGGCTTGTCGATGAAACACAGACATACTAGATACAGTGTAAGAGTGTCTGTTTTCCTCCAGAGATGTTTAAAGCTTATAGCAGAGCTCAGAATCGTCCTCTCAGCGTCTAGTCTCGAAGAGACCAGTCGTGATGAGTCTGGTCCGGTCCAGCTCATCTGTTAAACAAATCCAGAGCCTTCCTCACGGCACCCGTGGTCTACCGTGCAGGTTAAACGTGAGGGTCAGTGAGTAGTGAAGGGGGCCCTTGAGACTCCATTAGTGTTCAAGTCTGTGCTGGTGTGTTTTTCCAGGGCATCACATGCGTCGTCATATCCTCTAGTGGGGCCTAATGCGGCCGTGTCTGGCCCAACATCTTCAGCCTGGCCTGGTCAATCACATCCAGCAGGTTCTTGGCATCTACGGCAAGTGCGTGTGCAGCTGTTAGCATCTGTTTCTTATAGTCCTGCTGCAGGCTGGTCATGACATATTGCTGGGCCAACTTCATCTTATTGATCAGCTCAGCCAGGTCTGAATTTAAAAGCTTCTGAGCCATTTCGATCTGAAGACGAAGAACAAGAGTAACAGTTAGCCGAGCTGGCAGGAAGGACGTCGAGAACAAGAGTATTTAGTGTTCGTCTGTAAATGCGTTTACCTCTCTGTGCGTGTGAGCTGGTAGTAGAGGTATCGTCTCATCCACAGTGGCCAGCAGTGTTCTCAGTGCTAAGCCCACTTCCTGAAACACACATTTTCATGATGAGAATGTTGAAATGACAAAAATCATATGATGGAAAGCAAGCTTACACTTTGAGATTCACTGATTATCTTCACCTCCACTGTGGCTCTCAAATCAAACTTGTTTGATGCTGCGATATTTAGTTATAAGTGGTGTTATATTAGTATTATTTATATACTATAATAGAATGTATTAATATTTTGACTTCACTTTTTTTTTCCTATTTTTAATTTTAGTTTTAGTAAATTTTTTATGTGCATGTCATTATTATTCGTTTATATATATATATATTATCTATATATATATATATACTATTATATATATATACTATATATATATATATATATATATTATATATTATATATATATATATTTTACTTTAATCTTTTTTTATTCCCATAATCCAAAATAATGATTCCACTGAGTCCATCCCGTTTGATGTCAAAGACTATGCCATAGATGCCTGCTGTCATTGTTTTGTGTGTCATACCTTCACCATGGGCACGTATTCTTCAGGGGGAGCTGGCTGGATTTTACTGGACATCTCAATCACAGCCTTCACCAGCCCGGTCACATTTTCATAGACCTTATCGTTGGACCGATCTAAGTTAGCTGTTGGGGGTGGGTTGATCTCCTGAGGCTGAATCTAAAGACCGATACAGAATAACAATCTTTAAAATGCTGCATTACTGAAGATTATTCAATTCCAAGTATAAGAATATAATGTTGCTATCTAGAAACAAAGGATTTAGTATGAAGGTTGTGTTACTGAATCCATGTTACAGGACATAAGTGATAATGAAATGAAGAGGTTTGCGTTATGGAACAGATTTCATGTTTGACACTAGATGGCAGCACAAGCAACTAATGGAGACCCTTAATCACCTACAATACTGAGCTGTTTCCAAATCCATCTGCGCACCCTTGATTTTAATACAACACTTGATATGATGACAAAAAGTAGTAGTTCCCCCATGTTAAATATAAAAAAAAAAAGGAAATATTTTTGTGTAAATTTTAAAAACAATACTGCGTCCATCCCACCAGAATGATCCAAAGCCTCCAGCAGATTGCACTACAAGTGCTAGAATTAACTAAAATCACAGCTGATTTTAAAAGCAAAGGACATGCACAGTGGCACAAGATCTATACAGCCCATGTAATTCAGTTTAGTGGATAATGAAGTTATGATTCTCAATGATATGGTTGCGTAATGACAGTAACTGGTTAAAAAGGGGGCACAAACACAGACAGAAACATAACACTGAGTCTACAGGTGGTCTTACCCTCCAGGGCTACCAGAGCAAAAACAGTGCAACAGAGGAAGAGCAGAGGCACAGAACAAGAAAATAGTGTGCAGAGAGAAAGAGAGAGAGAAAAAAAAAAGAGATTAAAATAACTTCACACATACATGCTGCAGAGATAGAAAGAGAAAACAGCCTGGAGTTATGTCATCATTGTGTGTGCAAGTCAATATATTTTTGAATCCAACCACATGAAACTGTTGCGAGAGTTTAGTTCTGTGAAATTATGTAACTAAATTTACATGTAAACACCTGATGAAATCAAAATGACAGTTTTGTACTTTTGAAAGTTTTCTGAAGTAACTTTTTAGTGAATAAACATTACAAATTTACAATCTTTGGACTAGCAATAGCAAGTAGACTATCATGACTGTGACGTATTTTAGCTATTTAAAAATTCCCCAACCAAAGTTGTTGTTTAAACAGAAAATACAAGCCAAAATCAGCACTAGAAAGAAAACCGCACTCGTCGAGCATTATTATGGGACCATAAATGTTTTCTACTGACCAAACACGGCCACAGGTAAAACTCCTACAAACTATAAAATTGCAAAGCAGACCACATTTATATGTACATTGTTCTTAATTATTTTTTCCATTCTGCATTGCATTTCTGCAGTTGCTTGCGAGACCCCCTGCAGAGCATCAGGAAAACTCGCTGGAATGGAAACTGCCAGGTTCTTGGTGTGCAGGGATCTTTTTACGAGAGACCCTGCACAGCAATTGTGTGCTTGTGTATGTGAAAGGGGTTTCAGGAATGAAGATGATTTTAATGAGGCTTGGCAAACAGCATCTGTTGGCATGCTAGCTGCTCCCGAAGGCGACCCGTAAGTACAGATGCTAATCTTACCAGCCTCGCAGTGTGTGTGTTTGGGGCTATTTCAAACTTTATGTGGTTTAAAAACAGCAGCAGTGATTACTGTAAAGTTACACATGCACAATACTCAGCCAAAACTTTATAAGAGTTAGGTTTCTCATAGGAGTTTGCAGTGCGGTAGTTCTGGTACCTTCATGCCTTCATTGTAGCTGTCTGTAGGGTTGAGGCTGGAGACTCCTGCTGGGTGGCCGGGAGCTCCGGGCCGAGGAGGCTTTTTAGGAGGTGCTGCGTGTTCTGAGGACAACAAAAGAGTCAGTCTGTAAGTCAATCTGCACTTTTATGTAAGTTACATAGCCAAAAAAATAAATAAATGTATATATATATATATATAAAAGACTGAAGTAAAGAGTAAAGACTGCTGAAAATTCAGCTTTGCTTTATAACAGGAATAAGTTATATTTTATAATACATTAAAATAGATCACGGTCATTTTAAATGGTAATACTATTTCAAAATATTGCTGTTTCTACTGTATTTTTGATCATATAAATGCAGACTCTGTGAACATAAGAGACTTCTTTCAAAAACATATGAAAAAAAATTTTACTAACCCCACTCACCTACTTTCCCTATAGGTTGGTAGATGTGCTGGTTTCCAGTCTGCAAACAAAAAATACAGTTAAACAGTTAAAAATATGCAGGAATCAAGACTGACTGTGCCATGTGTGTTGTTGTGGTCTGGATGGGGAGCAGCCTGGAATGCCAGCACACACACACACACACACACACACACACACACACTTCCCAAGACCACAGTGAATTAAAGAGGACAGGCCAATGAGACAGGATAGACATTCAAAACCACTGCAGCAGACAAACCAGCTCGACAGAGCAGCTGTGGAGTTCTGTGGAGTTCCAGATCATGACAAGCATGAAGTGCATTCAAAAACTAGTAAACATCTGTAGTGGTTCTGTGTTAACTTTAGAATTGGGAAGGCAGAGCAGATTGGGTTTCTTGAATGTTCACTGCTGCTTGTTTCCTCACAAAAGGGCCCTTGTCCTTGGTCTCTCATTTATCCCACTGATTTTTAACAGATATCCAGCTATGACAGACATTTCAGTACACTCTCAGATATAAAGGTACAAAAGCTGTCACTGGGGTGGTACCTTTTAAAAAGGTACATGTTTGTACCTATTAGGTTCTAATATGCACTAATAAACCCTTTAGGTACAAACATGTACCTTTTGGAAAGGTACAGCCCCAGTGACAGCTTTTTACCTTTATTTCTGAGATTGTACCTTAAGGTGTATAAAAGCACACTACAGCAAACTAAACGCAGATGAACTCAGTTCACTAAAGAGATGATATGCTGAGTTCTATCAGCGGAGTCCAAAAATCTGAGACCACAAATAAAAATGGTCCTATTTTGCATTTTTGTCATTACAAATGATCATACAGTCATTTTTACAATTTCAAAAATCAACATGATTTCAGAATGTCTCAGGATTTGGTTTTTTCCCTTCTTTACTTTTTAAACATGAACTCCACAAGTCTGTCAAACCTGATGATCATGATTTGAGAATGATCTAAAGAGCATCTTGTGCTTTAATGGAGGAAAGAGGTCCCGTGATTTTGCCAAGTAAGACATGTTCCTGGATCAACATCTTTTGATGATCCTGGATCAACATTAATGTCCAAAAATATACTTAACCCAATCCCTACCCCTAAACCTAACCCTACCCATAATTTATTCCTAAAATCAGTGGGAAATGATAGCTGATTAACGACAAGTGTAGAAGCACCTAATCCTGATTGTAAGCCTAAAACAGATATTTCTTGAAAAGTTATATCTCAGTTCTGATTGGTTGATTGGAATGTTGTTCCAGGATCAACAAGGATGTAGATCCAGAACATGTTGTACTTGGTGAAATCACGCTCACTGGAGGCAAGAACATCTGACCATACAAAGAGTACTACAGTACAGTAGGAACATCACACTTTTAAATTTAGAATTTAGTTATCCTTTGTTTTAAAGCTTTGAAACTGTTAAGCTGTGTAAAAATTCTAAAAGATTTTTTTTTCTTTTAATTCAAGCAAGGGGAAAAAAAAATCGAATGGGTCTGGAACAATATGATGGTAGTGAGTAAATAGAGACAGAATTCTCATTTTTGGGTGAATTATCCCTTTAACCTTAAATAAGCTTAAATAAGCTGAATTTTCAGCAGCCATTATTTTAGTCTTCAGTGTCACATTCTTTACTAAATAGAATATTTGAAAGATTTGAAGCATTTTTTTGAAACAATGTAACTGTTACTTTTGATCAATTTAATACATCATTGCTGCATAAAATTATTAATTTCTTCTAAAAAGAAAAAAAACATCTTATTGACCCCAAACTTTCAAATGGGAGTGTATTTCAACAAAAAGTAAGCAAATAAAGATAAACTTACTGTTCCCTGTAAGCTTCCATCGTCACGGTCGATGCTGCCTCTGGAACTTCTCCCATCAGGCTTCTGCCACACACACACACACAGAGAAAGAAGGTCAAACCTGACTCCTCATTCAACAAATTGATGTCTGTGTTATCTATTGTGCTAATTCGCACCTCATCATGATGTGAAGTGATACAACAAGATTCCAGCTAGAAGCAATTTGTATTTCCTCAATGAAAATGACAATGCTGCATGGCACAGTAGCAGCCAACCAGAACACATTTGATGTTTAAATACCACAAAAAGTAGGAAAAGTGATTTACACTTTCTCACATGGTCAATTATTTTATGTGCTTAAATCCCATCACATTTATTGCTCACAAAACTTCACACACTATCTCATGTCTGTACCTACTCCTTAAAATGACAACAAACAACCCATCCATAAATCAACTGAATATAAACCAATCATTTACAGGAATGTAATAGTCCATGATAGTTCAAGGTCCCTCAAAGATGAACTAAAAACAGTGTAAAATCTACACATTTAGCTTTACTAAAATGGCACCCTCCCCTTCACATTCTTCCAAGTTCACTGTACCAGTTTTCCGAAGCAGGATTTGAAGACCTGCATCTTCCCGTCTCTTCCTGTGAGCGTTTCTCTCTGGCGTTTCTTAAGCATGGAGCAGAGCACGGAGTGGATCTCCATTAAGCAAGCCCGTGTGTGGGATAAGTCAGAGTGTGTGTGTGAAGTAACTCGTCTCCTGAATGTGAGACATATTAAACGCACACACTGACTCACTCACAGCCGACGAGCCTCAACTCAGCGAAGCCAAGCCAAGCCCTTTTCTGCTCTCCTCCTTCTCTCTCTCACTCCCTAGTTCAGCGTTTTCTCTCTTTCCCTCCCATCATCCCTCATGCACATTTGCATATAACATCTGTGAAGAGATGAAAACTTCCTCTGATCAGTAATTTAACTTTCAGCAGATACAGGTCAGGTTGAGTTTACCCATCTTACGCCTCAGTGCCAACAAAACCCTTCATTACTGAGGAATTCCTTAAAACTGCACCTGTATCAAATGGCCGGGATCAAAAACTCATTCATCCACTCACAACATCAAAAAAAAAAAAACCTTTAATGGACATGCAAATACTTTTTTATCCTTCCTTAACTTTTTGAAAAACCTTGGCTGTTTGAGGTCAATTTGACCAGGAAAAGTATGTATAGCTTTAGTTAATGGGGGGAAAAAAGAAGAAAGGTTTACTGAAATGTAAACACAATTTAAGATATTTTGGATGAAAACCTGGAGGCCTGTGACTGTCCCATAGACTGCCAAGTAAATAACAGTGTCAAGCTCCATAAAAGTTATGAAAGTCGTCGTCAGCATACTCTATCTGCCATCATGGTTATATGAAGTGGCTGGAACACTTTTTGTAAGGGAAGAATACAAAAATAATGACTTTATTCAACAATTCCTTTGTCAACAGTCTCCTCTGTGTCTCTCCATATCACCGTATACTGCGTATGCTCTTCTGTGTCATCACAAAGTCGTTATTTTTGTTTTTCTCGCTTACAAAAACTATTCTCGTCGCTTCATATAACCCAGATTGCATGTCTGATGGCACGTCTGAGTATTCTGATGATGACTTTCATACCTTTTATGGACCTTGACACTGTTATTTACTTGGCAGTCTATGGGACAGTCACAGACCTCCCGGTTTTCATCCAAAATATCTTAAATTGTGTTTCGAAGACGAACAAATCTTTTAAGGGTTTGGAACGACATGGGGGTAAGTGATTAATGACAAAATTTTCATTTTGGGGTTGAGTATCCCTTTAAGTGTAAACTTATGGACTAAATGATTCAGTCAGCTGAGGGGAAATTATTAATGAATTCACTGTTTGACTTCAGAAGACTTAGAATTAAGCTAATGAGTCATGCAGACTCCTTTTGACATTTGTTGTCATTTTTGTAACTTGTAACTATAAAAAGTCGCTGTATGGAAAAGAGCAGCATGACTCTTCAAAATACCCCCTTTTGTCCTCCACTGACTAAAAACAGTTTTAGATAAACATCAGGATGAGCAAATCATTTTTGGATTCCTATAAGAGCTGACATTTCATTTCAACAGACGTTGTTTGTGAGGAAAAGTAATAGTTTAAGCAGAAGAATGAATGTTGTTTGCTGTGGTAGAGCTCTGAATGCCCTTTTTAGTTGGTACAGGAAGCTGCGTGAGTTTTTTCAGCGAGACAAACTGAACATAATGACACAGTGAAGATACAAATGACGGAGACTGTAAGCCAAAACTTGGCATACCACAAACACACATAAATATTCTCAGACAAACTTATGTGCATAATAACATTCGCATGCGCACACATCACTGCAATAATAACACAACCCTGAGTGCAATGTCTTCTAATTCATATTGTATCTGTTATTCTTCAACAATGCGAATGATTTGCAATAAAAAACAAATTGTGAGGATCACTCACAACCGTTTACAAATAAATGGAGTAGGAAACCGCAAACACTTATTCTCAAACAAACATGAAAATGACTGTTTGGAATATCATATCATTGCTGGAGCTATAAGTAAACATCAATATAATTTTCCACTAAATATTTTTAGGAAGAAAGAAAAACTAATGATCATATAATACAGCTAAGCAGGGGGAAAATGGGGATAAGAGGGTTAGGGAACAAAGATGAGCAGATGAATGTGAGGAAGAGATGGAAGAGGTGAAGGTGAAAGGGATCAGTACCAGTAGTCTCTCCTCCTGCTCCAACCAACGCTGATCATCCTCCATCTGCTGCTGCTGCAGCAATAACTGCTCCTCCATCAGCTGAGATAGACCACCACGCACAGCCACACCATCCTGAAACAAACACAATTCATGAACATGCTACTAAATGTGACAAAAACATCATAAAGATATGACAAAAAAACAAACAGGCACTCCAGTCTTGATACCATAGCTGCCTTAACTAACTTCTGTTAAGGTCCATTACATTTACCATCTTTTCAAAGGGAATATTTATGATTGTGAGCATCGCATAAGATTCTGAATTTCCCCACACAGATTTTGCTCAAGTTGTTCAAGAATTCGCCTTGTTGAACAGCAGCTGCTCGGTTTGACTTCTGTGTGAGTGGTGCTTCAAGCATTGCTACACTATTAACAATTGCCCTTGTTTGGCTTTTTTTCTGAAGAACAGTGGTTAATTTAACTGCTCAGGATATGCAAGGGCCTAGTGAACAATTTGAAACAACTCGAGAAAAAAACCAAACAAAAAAACGTTCAGGATCATCCAGGTAATGACAATAAGGTAAAGTTCACTTACTCTTTTGACAGCACAGTGAATGTTTAATGGAAAGTGTTCAATAAAGACAAAAAGATTATACGTTTTTGTGTGTTGTTGGCATAAGCACACTGTATTTGTCTAAACTTGTGAATCTGATTAAGATTAGATTATATTTTATGACCAATTAATGCAGAAAACCAACCTTTTTACATGTGTCTAAATAAATACATGTAAAACAAATAAATGGACTCCAAAATAAAATCTAAAAGTGACCGGTTTGAAATGTTCTTTATGGCAGTAACTCATTTCAGGTCATGCAGGCCATGAGAAGAGCATGAAGGCATCAGCATGATTTGCAATACTTATGAAGAACACACTTGGTGCAGCCTTTGGCCAAAATGAGCTACCTTAAAAGGCCTCCAACATTTATTAATGTTTAAAACAGTCTTCACATTGGGAGCATCTCTGAGATGCCTAAAATGCTGTTTATGTTGGCAGCTCATTCGGTTTTGAAACAGAGCTTAGTTATCAGCATTCAGAAATCCTGCAGATGTCTAACCTCCATGCTGGGATTCCACATGTGATCCTGAGCAGCCCTGCAATGGTTCCAGCTGTCATGGGGATCAAGTACAGTCCCTGTGGCCTGGGTAAGGTACATCCCACTGGGCACTGGAAGCAAGCCGTGTGGGCCAGAGTGCCCTGCCATCTACATCATGCAAAAAGCACATATAAAGCAAAATTACATTCTTTATGTACATTCAGGGGTTAATTCACTAGTGTTTTTTCAATCCACTTGCAATCCAGCTAGTTGTCTGCTGTGTCCTCCACACTCTATTAGTAAGAACTGAGTCTTAGTGAATTTACCCATATGAATCAGACTAATAGAAGCACTGTACCTGGTAATGGTTGTGCTGGCCCATGTGCTGAGGACTAGGGTAGAACCCTTCACTGGAGCGGGGACTTGGATAACCAGGTCGACTGGGCTGTAATCATACACACAACTATGTCAATATACTAGTATATCTTGACCAATTGGGTTAATGTTAGGTGATGCTGTTAAAATCAGTCCACCAGACGCACACAAAATTCTTGCCACTTTGTGTGGATGAAGATTTCAGGCTGTTGAAGGGAAAAAAATTAAAACAGGCAAACAGAAAATGCAAGCAGTTAATTAAATGTTAACACAATGCACGCTATTTCAGAAATGTTATTATAGTTCTATAGTACATGGGCGGGTATTATATATTTGAGGGAAGGGATTGAAAAATGAATGCTGATTGACAGGAGGCAGTCTTCATCCGATTGGTTGGGATACTCCTTGCTCAGCTGTGGGCAAAAAAAAAAAAAAAAAAAAAAAAAAAACCGCAGATGGACTGATCTACCTTATAAACCCGTTCATAGAGAGAGTCGACTGACCACAGCTCCAGATGAGCAAAGGAGGAAACAAAGGAACAGAAGGAGAAAAGTAGGTGACAACATACAGTAACATACACTAAGTGGTAAGAAAAGGGTTCAAATGTGGGGGGGAAAAAAACCCACATAAAGACTGGCATGAGAGTGATGGGAATAATTTTCTCTAGTGGAAGGACTACCAAATAAATAAATAAATAAATGTTTACCACTAATCTGCTTTAAGAACTAATTTCCTTTTGTTAATGATGTTTAGAGATGCAGATGGGTTTGAGAATCTTTTTTTACAAAGGTTTTGTCTGTGCTTCTGAAAATAAAGCTATATTCAATTTGAGATTCACAAAACCACACACGTTTATGGCAGGTTAAAGCTTAATTTGAATTAAAAACATGTTACATCAGGTCTGGCACACAGTTTAGTTTACATGCACTGAAGAGGCAACATGCAGTTTTCCTACATTGGAAGATTTTTAACTTTTAGCCTAAAATCACTGAAATGGTCTAAAATAAGAACTTCATTGTAATTGAAGTTTCAATTACCCCATGGTAATTGAGAGTAACAGTGGCTGAGTCAGTAAAATAGCTTTACTGTATTAAAGTTCAATTTCTGTCAGACTAAAGCAGTAATTTGTCAATAACAAATTGTTATTTGACTTTCTCCACAGGGCAACTGATTATTTTAACAATAACCTATAAACCTTTGAATACAGACCTACTGTGAGCTCCAAGGTTATTAACTGATGGAATATGCTTTTGTTTAAGCTGTCAGTCCTCTTTATTTAAACTTAATCTTAAATAACTGTTTAAAAAGGAAACCTGGTGAAAAATTACATTAGGCATGATTCTGCTAAGAAATCTCCACCAATCAGAGCTGGCTCACTCCAATGAAGCACAGCGAATGATGTAGAGTCAGTTTCTTTCCGCTCTCAAACTACTTAAATACTTGTATGCATATTTTGTAATAAACAAAACAATGTTTCTATATACATAATCAATAGCAATAGTCAAAAAAAAATCAATAGTTTTTCCATCGTTTTTTTTTCTCGAGTCTAATGTGATTGTATAGTATTTCTTTCCCTCAGTAAATTGATTAAGTACACAGACTTGTACCTTTGTCAAATACTTAATAATGTAGTGATTCACCTCAAAGCTAGTTAATTTGGTTCATGGCTTATAACTCTTTAATTAAGCCTTTTTTAAATTCCCATGGGAAAAATGTATAAAAAAAATACTTCCCAGAACAAATGTTGCTGAAAAAGTGGGCAGGTGTTTTTTTTTTTTTTTTTACCTATATAACATCTTATCTGCAGCTAAAAATGGCATGCACCAATAAAGCACTTGTGGAAATGTGGAAAGCTACAGTTAAACTTCTGGAATGCCCTGCTAACAGTCCTAGCACACCTGCCTGTGAAAATCTGTAGGGCACGTGGATCAGGCTCAGCTGTTGCATGGATGGATAGTAGGGGTCGAAGAAAGCAGGCTGGGTGGCACTGTGGGGGACAGAGGGTGTCCTTCTGGGCCCCTGAGGAAACAGCAGGGAGCAGTGCAGCGGTAACGACTGAAGCAGAAGCGGGGTCTGAGTTTGTAGGAATGTATGCTGGGGATGGACACTAAGCTGTTGTGTATTAGCATGAGTGTTGTGCTGCATGTGTGGTGATCAGTTAATGATGGTTTTATCGTATGGCCACAGAGGAGAGGCAGGCGGCTTGGACTGGCGGATGCAAAGGGAGATGTGGGAACCAAAGGGTTGCTGTGGAGGGAGAGAAGCAGCAGACATGGGCGCAGACAGACAGTCATTACTGAAGCTGCTGGAGGGGGCGTCTACGGGAGGGCAACACATACACAAAACGAAAGCTTAACAACACGGGTAAACACGCACAAACAGAAGGGATGACAAAAGCTAAAATTTAGCGAAGCATTACATGGATGAATGCAGATTCATTCTGGCCATTAGCACAATGCCAGGTGTGACCAGTCGATATAAAATCAGACATCAACACCTGGACAGGATGATTGGCGGATCTGACAGAGAGCAGAGGGGGTTTGAAAGTAAGAGTATGAGGTGCTTTAAGAGTAAAGAGATCAGCCTGGCCTATCAATCACCACAATATGAGCAACACTGGAGAGAGAAGGATTTAAAACTCGGTAAGAATGTTTTTAATGTGTACTTATTTGAAAAGTGTTTGATGCTCACCAAGGCAGCATTTATTTGATCAAAAATACAGCAAAAACAGAAATACTTTCAAACTGTTGTAATTTAAAAATGTAATTTACTTTTCAGCAGCCATTACTCCAGTATTCAGTGTCACATGATCCTTCAGAAAACATTATAATATGCGGATTTGTTGTTCAAGAAACATTTCTTCTTAAAATCAGTGTTGAAAAAGTTGTGCTGCTTAATAAAGTTCATAAGCATTTATTTGAAATAGAAACCTTTTTTAACACAATTTAATTTTAATTGATTTGATTTATCCTTTCTGAATAAATTTGAAAAAGATTTAATTTACCTGATTACTCTTTCAAAAGAGTTATATGCTATATCACTAATAGATATATGTCACTGTCAATTTTACACACACACACACATTCAGATATTCTAAATAATTTCTTTAAAAAATATTTTGAGTGTATTTCCTATTAAAAGAGGAAGTAAGACTCAATGAGTCATCAATATGTTTAAAGTGTTTTCCCAGAAAAAATCATCAATATGTTTAAAGTGTTTTCCCAGAAAAACAGCAAATTTTAAAAGCACATAAATCTGAATATTTCTAAGCGAACTAGCACATACAGATCTCAAAGCTGGCACACATGGACTCCGAGTATTGATTTCATGGATGCATTCATTCTCATCTAAAAGTGATGAAAATTTATTAATTTCATCTAAAATTTGACCGAATTACTGATCAGTTTATAGATCGATCAGTCAGTCTGTGATTGATTTTTTTGTATTCTTCAAGAGATAAATGGAGCTTGAATCTGTCTTTAGTTTAACTTAAATAGGGAAAGATTATGACACATCTAATGATATTCACTGATCACACAGCTTGCTCAGACAGATGAATAGATTAGTGAAGACAGAGAACCACATGTGAAGAAGCATTTTTGCATATGGGAAGCAAATTTAACACACAATGGGGGTCCAAAAGCCTAAGATCACACTGAGCATCTGTGATTCAAAATCAAATTCAAATACGAAAATAAAAATATTTGGCAATATTTCTAGGTCACAAATCAAACAAGATATATTATTAAATATAATAATATAATTATTAATGTATTCTATAATGTAGTTATATTATTTCTTTTGATTAAATTTATCCAAATGCAAAATAGAAGAATTTGTCTTGGTGGTCTCAGTAGTTTAGACTTCACATTATACAACCATAACAAATGAGAAACTAGAATAGTATTGTATGCAAGACACAGTGATGTTACATGACAGAAGACATGACCTGACACACACACACACACACACACACAACACACACACACACATATATATATATATAAACACTTGATCTACAGACTCTTGTTTAACACTTGTTTTTTTTTTGTCAAATGAAATGAACAAAAAAATATTGCATAAAAAATTTTCAGAGGAAAAAAAATCATTTTGTCCTTCTTTCACTCTAATTTAAAAAAAAAAGGTTAAAGGTGACAAATGTGTGACAAATGGTGACACGCTGTTAAGCTTGGTAATAAATCTGCTATTCCAGATGAACTCAGGCTGTCATAAATGTAAAAACAATCCAATGAATTCTTAGTCAGCTACACATTGACATCACATGGACATCAGTAGTCAGATAGTTTAACAAAAGAAATGGCCCCGCACAGTTACTTACTTTGGGTGGTGCTTCGTCCGAGCCTCCTATGTCCCAGGATACGGGGACCTGCCTCCTCATCTCCATGCGGCTGCGCTCCTCCTGCTGAGCCTTCTCCTCCGCGAGGATTGTACTGCACAAACACCGATGGAAACCTCTTTCAAACAACAGCATCCTTCTTCTAGAACTACAATCCCTTATCTTAATATGGATTCTTTAGATTGCGATCACTCTTGCAGAGCAGGTAGGTTATAAATCTCTTCAATACGAATGACAAATTTTCCCTCAATCTTTGCTTTAATACTTGTCAATGGGTGTGAATGCAAGAGAAAGACAATTCCAGTTTTATGCAATTGGTGGAAAGGCGGAGTCACTCTATCATCACAGACGAGTCAGTGTAAGATCCCAACCCACACAGTTCGACTACCAAAGAAAATAAACCAACGATGATTCATACCTGAAACACTATTCAAACTATTTCACAATCAAACACGTCACGAGAAGCTGTAAGTAGTCAATGTGATAAGAGGATGACAGGCATCTCATTATGTTAACATTTTTTGCTAGACTGCTGTGTGAGTAAAAAGAGACTGTTAAACACTTTCGTAAGGATTTACAAACTCCTCGTGCATAACATGTTAAAATGTTTGGGGTTAGTATGTTTTTTTATATTAATACTAGATATTAATACATTTATTCAGCAAGGATGCATTAAATTGATCAAATGTTACAGTAAAAACATTTACAATGTTACATCGTGAAAAAAAATCCCTGTTTACGCTAAATATTAAGCTGCACAAGTCTTTTCAGTATTGTTTCTTGAGCACCAAATCAACATATTAGAATGATTTCTGAAGGACCATGCAGCACTGAAGACTGGAGTAATGGCTGCTGAAAATTCAGCTTTGCCATGAAAGGAACTAAATTTAAATTACAGAAAAAAAAAATGTTTTAAATGTATTTAAATAGAAAACAGTTATTTAAAATTTCTTATAAAACATTTCACTAAATTCAAAATTCTTTCAAAAACATTTTTTTTTCAAACTTTTGCTGTATTTCAGACTTCTTTCAAAAACATTTGACTCCTACCGACGCCAAACATTTGAGAGTTGTTTCGGGGTGGGGTCTGCTCATGATAGACCCCAAAATAGGCACAAGCTCCAGTACACTCACAGCAATGGCTCCAATAAAAGCCCTTTTAACTCACCAGACAGTCCTTATAAGATCGATATGTGAAGTTCGCACATCCCCTCAGTGAAGCCTTGTGCTTAGATGTGGTTACAGAAACGCAAGAGGTGCGAAGAAAGGCTAGAACATCCAAGTCTTAGGCATAAGAGAATCTAAGCTGACTGAGAGAGGGTCTATTTTTGGAAACTCTATTATCTCTGAGAGAGGTGTGTGAGTGTTGTGGATGGAGAGAGAGAGAGAGAGAGAGCGATGCAGGATAAACAGAAGGGACACCTTTCAATCAATCGAGACCCATTGATCTCACCCCACAACAACCATCACACACAGCCATGACTGTTGCAGGGGTTTCAGGCTCTCAGAAAACAACAAAAACTGTAGCTGAATGTAACTAAACAGACCAAAAGGTGCTATTATCATTTAAGGCTTAAAAGCTCTTGAGGATTACCAACAAGACTGAAATTCGATCCTCACAAATATTACATAAAATAGAAAATGTTAAATCAAATGTCAAAGTTGTGCTTAATATCCCTTTATAAAGAACATTATTCTTAAATAAAATTTATAATAATATTGACAAAATTGAAATATGTCATAAGCTTGGGCTTAACAGCTCTTAACGATAAAAAAAAAGAAAAAAAGTTAAAAGCACAATCTGGCTTCACAAATTTTAAAAACAGTGAAAAGTCATGAGGCTTGGGCTAGACAGGCCTTATATAATAAATGATTCTTGATTTTAAAAAAAAAATAACAAAACTGGAATCTATCAAAACAACTCTTGATAATTAAATTTTTTCCTAACCAAAAATGTAAGAAACCAAATGATGACATTAGAATTAAAAGCTTTTCTAAATAAAACAAAAGTTAAATCAAAATTTGTTATGGAAAGGTTGAACTTAATGATGGGGCATGACACATACAGAATCTAAGAAATGACTATCGAGCCCCAGACTCACACAAACCACATCAGTGTAGCATCCTCTGACTGTCTGTGATTGACAGACTATCTGCATCCTCTCAACCTCATTTCTCAAGTCTAATGCTGAACTTTACTTGGCTACTATACTCAGCTGAGAGCAACTCTGTTAAAAGAAAGTGACTGCTTTTACTGTGTGATTGTGACACAACAATCACAGCTAGTTCAGTACATGTGTTACAGTGTCTATATACTCTAGTCAATTACACCTGAACTAGGTTAAATCAAATGTTAAAGTTAAGCTTAATATTTAATTAAAAACAACAGAAAATGAATGTAATAACGAATACACTTCATCAAACTGAACAGCCAATGGATTTAATAGAGATTACGCATCCTGTGTGTCAAACCCATGTGATTTCACTGCATTTCATAATGCTCACTTCTCAGTGACGCTCATTTAAAATAATCCCCATCAACAATGACCCTGAGATGACATCTTAAAGATCATAAATCAACTAATCATAGACCTCAAGCATACTCATGATGCAACATGATATATCTTCATCAATCTGGATATCTGGGACATCAGTTTATAACTTGAGATCTTGAAAACATTTAGTGCTGTCAAATCTGATTTTTAGAAAATAGAAAACTTGGATGTTTTTGCTGAAGGGAGACAAGATTCCTCAGATTATTAGGGATTTAGGTATTTGATGGCCTTTCAGAGAACAGCTTTTTTTTTTTTTTTTTTTCCTTTCTTTTTCCCATCTCCATTAGCGTTTACGGGAAATGACTGACTGCATGTGTGGACATGAACAGACATTTGGGAACTCAACACTATTGTATCATGAAGGATGCAGGGAGTGTGTGTGTGTTTGTCTGTATGTGTGCACACCTGAAAGGTTTAGAGATAAAAACTCGAGGATAAAAACAAGAGTATGATTTTTCTCATAGTGGATATTATGAAATCAGGTCCAGACAGGAAGTGTCAGTCATGCAGAGGGTGAATCAAGGCTTTAAACTTCCCCTAAAATGCCTTTCGGAGTATTTACATTAACATATACACTACCATCCAAAGTTTGGGATCACTAAGATTTAGTGATGTTTAATAATGTTTAAACATTATTACAATTTATAAAAAAGAACTGCATTTATTGGAAATAGAAATCTTTTGTAAAATTCTAAATGTCCTTAGTGTCACTCTTGATCAGTTTAATAAAGTAATTAAATTAAGCATAAATCCCCCCCCCCAAAAAAAGTCTTACTGACTTTTTACCAAACCTTTTAAAGGTAGTGTATACAGTATGTGCATGGGGAGAAAGGTTTTTTATTTCATAAATCCTCCAACTACTTGAGCAACAAAAATGCTTAGTCCTTTGCATTAAACTTAGTCAAGTGTTGGGTGTGTGTTGGGCTGAATCTCTATCTGCTGTACAAGACACAATCACAGTCATTTATACTAGAGCATTACAGTGCCCTCTACTGCTATTAGACAGATTCATTTACTGTGGTCATGAGAGTCTAAACCAGGAGGGTGAATGTAAGTGTGGAGATGACCACTAGCAACCTATGTGGAATTGAAAAAAGATATGCCTGAAAAATACCAAGTTTTACACATGCAAAAAAAAAAAAAAATTCCAACCCATCACCTTTAAAATTCAAATGCTGTGTATAGTGAGCGGATCAGAATTTGAAGCTCGACAAAGTCATGTGGACTGACCTTAGCTGGCCTTTGAGCTCTGTGAATCGTGGTCGTTTGCTGGGGTCATACGCCCAGCACTTGGTCATCAGGCTGTAGAGGGTTGGTGGGCAATTGGGCGGCATAGCCAGACGCTCGCCGTTCTCAATTCGGCCTATCACATCGTTATTCTTCACGCCTTGAAATGGCTTTACACCGTACATCAGTATCTCCCACATACACACCCCTAAAACACAAACTGAGGTCAGATACACATGAAGACAAGTGCAAGATTCCACCTCTGATGAAACTCAACTTTAGCACTAATTAAAGACACTATTAATTAAACTGTCACTAAACACACAGGGTGGAAATATTTGATATTCTACTCCACTAAAAACTCTCTTTACACATATTTTCAAAAAAGTTTAGATGACCCAAATTCACTGCACCTATAATGCTTATGGTAACTTTGCATTGTCTGAACATGCACAGAATGTTGACTTTCTGATTCTAACAAGAAGAATTCAGTAAAACATACACACACACACACACACACACACACACACTCTCTCTTACCAAACATCCACACGTCACTGGCTGAGGTAAAACGTCTGAAGTTTATTGACTCTGGTGCCATCCATTTAATAGGCAGTTTTCCTTTAGAGGCTGTGAAGAGAGAGAGAAAGAGACAATGACTGTGAATGAGTCAGGTGTAAAGGCTTGTTCATACCAAGAACGATAATGATCTTTTTTATATGTTTCACATTCAGAAGCGAACATGTTTTTGTGTGGGCTTTCTGATCTATACTGAAGAAGATACATAAGTACCTTTATAATAAGAGCTGTCCTCCATGTATCTAGACAAACCAAAGTCTCCCAGCTTCACACAGTCCACTGAAGACACCAGAACGTTCCGTGCTGCAATGTCCCTGAAAAAAAAGAGACGTTACTTTAGAATATGCTGAGTAGACATCTATAAGAGTTGTTCTTTCCACCTTATTTCCATAATAAATATGCATGCAGAAGTGCTACTAGATGGGGATTCTGCCTGCAGAAACATTCAACAGGAACTGGAATTATCAATTATGATGGCTTGGATGATGAGGACACTTACCTGTGTACAAAGCGTTTGCTTTCCAGGTATGCAAGAGCTGTGCTGAGCTGGTAAGAAAACAGGATGAGTGATGCTAAATCCAGACTGTACTTCCTAATCTGAAGAAAGGAACGCAGCTGAAAAGCAAAAGAGGAGAAAATGTTCATAAATATAATCAGTAAGTCCAGAAACAGTATTTCAAGAGCTTTATGGAAATTCACACAAAACTAAATTAAGCTGAAATCAACACTTATCACTAGATGGTGCTGTTGTATAAGTCACAGAAAACAACAATCCGTATCAGCAGCACTAGTAATGGTTTTGAAAGCACTGCTATGATGTTTTCCTACGCTCATAGTCAACAGCACATAAGTAAAAAAAAAAAAAAAAACCAAGGCTACTGCTTAGGTATTGTGTAAATGTTGATCCATTTTGATGCATAATGGTCCTGTCAATCAACCACTTCACTGAAAAGAGGGTTTAAACTTCAAATGAAGAGGGCTTTAAAAAATAATGGGTGAATTGTAAATTTTTACATACATACATAATACATACTCAAAAATTTATAGAACATCTTGAATATGCCTGCCATCTATTATATATGCTGTGACAGATAATTAAGCGTCAGCTTAAATAACACGCGTAGATCATGTCAAATTTACACATAATGTTATATATAGAAGAGATGCACTGATCGACCAGCCAGGGACCAGAATTAGCCGATTTTCAGCATGATCGGCCCTTACCGGTGACCGGCCGGTCAGTCTGCCGATTTCGAGCCTGTCCATTTTGATGTCACAGCTATGCTCACATCCGCATGTAAACATGTCGTCAGTGTGGAAGTTCTTCACTGTGAGTGAAGAACACAAAGAGTTCGCAATTTGTTATACGTGTAGGGCCAAAGTAAACTGTGGGGGAACCACAGGGTTTGATTAACGCTTGTCTGGGACAAGTCGATTTTTTAAAAGGGCCAAGTGAGAGAGAATTTGGCTTGCCCGGCCGGAAGCTTGATTAAAACGTACAGTTTACAATGTAAACGAAGAGTCAGAGACTGATAATGTATCGATGTCATGCCAGATGAGGCTCACGCAGCCTGTCTGAGTGAGAGATATCTTGCAGAAAACAAAACAAATGAGTGCAACAGCACACACAAAATAACTCACAGAAAGTTATAGATGCATACTGCGGTAGAATAAAAAATTATATTTATAATATGATGTAGGTTTGCAACATTACATGACCAAGATGTTTCCCCGAATATCAACATGATTGCAATATGACACTAATTTTATACAACAGTAGTTCAACAGACAAGTTAAAATGAACTGACTTACATTTTAGACACTATATCAAAGACCTTAAAGGGACTTTGACAATATTGACTGTTTTTGCTCAATTTCGCAAACGAAAATCAAATCAAAGCCACAGCAGAGATGTTGTGTATCTCCGAGCAACACAGCGGTGTTTCGTTACTGAATGAATCCACGTTTTTGAATGAATCGAGTGAGTCAATGATACAGTAACCCTTTCATAAAGACAGTGTCTTGCCTCATTTCTGAATGAATCAGCAGTTTAAACAAATCAGCTGAATGAATGACTAAATGAGTCATTTGCCGCCACCTACTGGTGGTTTGGTTTCATTTTTAAAAGCATAATTTGATTTTTCCAAACATTTCTGATTTGTATGTTTTATTCATTTATTTTATTTAAAACTTTAATCTTATAAATTATATATGCATTTGCAATTTTTCAGATGCATAGTTTGTTGATACTGATTTCATTTGAATGGTAACAACTACAGCTACAGTTTCTTATTATTCTAACTGAATTAATTTAAACAATGTAAGAATTTGATGTGAAAGATCAAACATTTAATAAGGGTAGGGGGAAAAATGACCATTTATAAACAGTGGGAAAACAACTCTTTTACAGTTAATTGTTACTTCTACCTCTTTCCAGTCACAGAGCACTTTATTTTGAGTTGTTTAAGTGAGAGAACATCTGTAACTTGATTGTGGGAATTGTAATGTTCAATAATTTCTTTTATTATGAAAATAATTGATTTGTTTTGAAAAAAAGAAGTAGATTTTAGTTTGTATATGCTGTGAATTATAGTATTTACAAAGAAAATTGGAATCGACAAAAATCGGTATCGGCAGGTCACACAAGAAAATTGCAATCAGTGCATCTCTAATATATATATATGACAAACTGGAGCATCTTAACTTTAAGATATTATTTAAAAAAAATTAATAAGATTTTAATGTGTTACATTTTCTTACATTTTTGTCTTATGATTTTTTTTTTTGACCCCAGGTGTCAACAGCAAGCCTCTCATCTTTTATCAGATCACCTGAGACAGATATTAACACAGGCGTAAACAGGGTCTTACGTCAGTGGTTTCTCAACCAGGAGTCCGGGGCCCACTAGGGGGCCTCATCAAACTTAATTTTAAGCCCCTTTAAGTCTTAAAATTATTTGCATTGTTATATTCACAAGTTTAATTAAAATGCTAAAAAAAACATTCAAATTAAAATGTACAACTGACATCATATTTTGAGTTAATTTATTTTTATCACAACTGAAGTCCCAGAGGTTCATATCAGCTTAGATAGGAGGGTCTTCGAATATTGTCTTGGGCCTTGGAGTTAAAAGCTGGTTCAACTGGTTTATGTTGATGCAGGACCCCTGCTAAAACTAAATCAGACCTTTATTTAGCTATTTATCAGCTAACAGTTCTCCATCTGAAAGCCCTATGCACACAGAGCATCTCAGTTGGATTGAATCATCGGAGACGTGCAATGACAAACAGCCACCGCTAGCAATCATCTTTACTACGCCTTTATGGCCGGTTTATGAGACAAGCAGTCATGATGGATTCCTCCAGCCTTAACCCGGCTGCCATCTTTGTGAATAACTTGAGTTTAATGGGTTTAAAATCAAGTCACGTTCCTTTGAAGATTTAAGACATGTTCAATCAAACTGTTACACTTAACCCAGATTGCCTGCCATCACAAAAAACCCACCTCCCCCAGTGTGCACAGCTCCATGATGATCCACACTGGGTTTTCTGTAATGACGCCAATCAGCTTTACAATATGTGGGTGATCAAACTGTCGCATGGTCACTGCAGAAACATACAGAGACAAAATTAGTCCAACATCAGGGTTGTGACATTTTAGCAGCACACAGTACATAACTCCATTTGTTAAAAAAATTGATCAAAAGTGCCAGCAAGGACAAAAGATTGCTACAAATGATTTTATTTCAAATAAATGCTGTTCTCTTGAATTTTCTATTAATGAAAGAATCTTGGGGGGAAATGTATCTCGGTTTCCACAGAAATATTAAGCAGCACAACGGTTTTCAACACTGATAATAAGAAACGTTTCTTGAGCACCAAATTATAATAATTATTAAAATCCTTTCTGCCACTAAAGACTGGAGAAAATGCTAGCTGCTGAAAATTCAGCTGTCATCAAATAAATTACATAAAAAAAAAGAAAACAAAGTTATTTAAAACTGTAATACAATTTAACAAAATTAGTGTTTTACTGTATTTTTGATCAAATAAATGCAGCCTTGGTGAGCATAAGAAACTTCATGAGAGACTTTGAAACCAGTAAGAAATCTTGTTGACCCCAAATGGAAGAACTCAATGTATAATGGAAGTGTCATATACTATTCTCATAGTATATATAAAAATGTCACAACTTCTTGTTTACAGTAAAATCTGAGTCCTGAAACAAATCCAGTGTGAAACCTGGTGGTACAGTGGGTATAGAAAAAAAAGAATCAGCCTCTTTAAAATAATCAGGCTACAAAGCAACAAAATGTGATTATTTTAAAGGGGCTGATCTTTTCTATTCCCAGTGTATGTTTATTTTTCAAAAGGCTGTAGCTTTCAGGACTTGTGGGATGTGCAACATGTAAATCAGACAAAATAAGTGAATTATACAGTGAAGGGTCTAAAAGCTGTAGTAAAAACATCATGTCCTGTTTATTAGTGTCTGACCTTTTCTTCACTATCACTCTCACACACATACCAGCACCTGTTTGGGTGTACGAAAGCCAACAGCTGTGCTCTTACAAACTCCTCATCCTGAAAATGTTTGGAGTTTCGGCACCAACTAACCAAAACATTTCTCTCAATTAAAGTGATGGAATGCTGATGGACGCAGCCATTGGGAAAGACGCAGATATGCAGTGCTGTTACAGGCTGCAGGGTATCAGTGATTTGACACTCACAGGCCTCCTGGAGAAATTTCTCTCGAACACTGTCCGAGGTGCAATTTTTACACGTCTTTATCGCCACAGAAAGAGCTGGGTTCTCCTGACAGCACAAAAGAGAAAAAAATATTTAAGTAACTGTTTCAGTAAAGCTTTCAGATTAATACAACATTAGTCTTTATTCCAAAATAATTTCTGATCATCATCATTGCATTGAGTAAATCATACTTAAATATAGACTAAACAGGTTGTTTTTGTTTTTTTGAAGAAATTACTAAAGACTGGAACAATTGCTGCTGAAAATTCAGCTTTGTCATTGAATTGTCAATGAATTGCATTTTAAAATATATTAATACTGAAAATTAATATTATTTTAAATTGTTCATATATTTCTGATCAAATAAATGCAGCATTGGTGAGCATAATACACTTCTTTTGAAAATTAGTATAAATAAAAGTTATATAGTTAAATAACTGAATAAAATGTAATAAAGTCTTTTATACCGGACATATGTAAA
Organism: Cyprinus carpio; assembly: GCF_018340385.1. Taxonomy (NCBI): domain Eukaryota; kingdom Metazoa; phylum Chordata; class Actinopteri; order Cypriniformes; family Cyprinidae; genus Cyprinus; species Cyprinus carpio. Next base: position 12,429,025 of record NC_056587.1, read on the forward strand.
TCCCTTGATGGACGTCTCCAAACTGGCCCTCTCCAATACAGCGTCCCAGCTCAATTCTATCTCTTTGGATCTCATAGTCCCTGGCTGAAAGACAAAATGAACTCATTCAACAAACACTTAAAAATACCACTTCATATATGATTATCACAAACCACTTTGCACCATGTACTCAGAAAACAAAAAGACACCATGCAATTCTTCAGTCTGTCTGAATCAGTACATATAAAGTATGCTTTTCAATATAGAATCCATCCCATACATGCCATACCAACTCAATTATCAATCAAAAATGCATACAAGACTCATTAAAGAAAATATACTAATGGTTCTGCATAAAAGGGACCATTCACTAAAAAAAAAAGATTCTTTCATCATTCAGTCACACTCACGTTGCTCCAAACCATGTGTGAATTTCCTTTTTTCTACTGAGTATAAAATAGAATGTGGGAACCAAACAGTTTTTGTTCCCCATTTATTATATAGTACTGTATTTTCTTCCATACTATGAAAGTCAATGGGGACCAGCAACTGTTGGTTACTGTCGGTCTTCAAACTATCTTCTTTTATGTTCACTGGAAGAAGGAAATTTATACTGGTTTGGAAAAACTTGAGTTTGAGTAAAATATGATAGAAGTCTCATTTTTGGACGAACTATCCTTTTAAGAATAAAAAAAATCAATAAACACTTGAATAAGCCCTTTGATCATCAAAGTAAAAGTGTCAAAGCCAGTTCAGTGCACCTTCACTGGAACTTGAAGGTGTCAGTTTAAATTCTGCATATGTGTATAAACCCAAAAAACAATAATTTCTGTTTACAACATCAGATAATAAAGAAAGATATAAAGATTCAACCACAAGAAACACAAACAGGCAAAGCAAAAGCAACACACAGGCCCCACCGTCACGCATGAAGAGAAAAGGGAATGAAAACAGCAGGAGAAACAGTTTTACCTTCATCTAGTCCATAATATTCTGTTGTGCCAATAACGAGAGAAAACAAAGTGGCAAATATAACATTGAATAACATTAAGTCAACCTTAACTGATAATTATTTCCTTTTATAATAGCAAATTTTTATTAATAAAAGCAATGTTTACAAATCCAAACAAATCTTGCCATTAAGGCCCAGCGATTTTAACACTTACATGTTCATTTCATAGTTGTGAGCAACTTATTTAATATTAAACAGCATAATTTCCTTAAAAACAATACTGCCTGTGGAGTAAATTAGTAAATAAAAAAAAAATTATCCTGTGTAACAGTGAAATCTGTATTACAGGGGTAAAAACTTCTGTTAATTTGCTTAAATTTTTTATGTATTTAAAACATTTAAAGGCACATGAAATATAAATTATTAAAAACACAAATAAAACCTTTAATAATAAAACGTAAAATTTTATTGGTTTATCAATGTTATTTCAATAAAATAAAACACCACAAGAATGTTACATAAATGTATGAACTTTATCTTACAAAATACAAAAAAAGTAAAATTGTAATAAAGAAATATCTAATAAAATGTACATTTTAAATTATTGTAACTTTACCCTAAAAACGTTTTACTATTAAAAAAATGTGTCGGTGTTATTCCGGTAAAATATGATTTCAGATTGCAAACATACAAGAATATTAATAAAAATATATTAAATAATTTTATAAAATAAGGCTAATGTTCTCCAAGACATGGTACAACAATAGTGCACATGCTCAGGTTCAAGTCTTTGCAGCGACAAGACTTTCTTTCCAATAATTTGCTAAATAATTTACCCAAAATAACAACATGACAAAGCTAAATGCTTGTTCCATTTATAAAATGGACACTTAAAGTCATATCCATTTCAGTGATTGCTCACCACTGCACTATGTCTTTCTCATGTCTCCATTAAGCACATGGCACAGCGTCCATGTGCCCAGTGCCGGTCAATGAATGGAATTAGTTCTATTTTTACAATACAGCTTCCTCTACTCAAGCCCACACTAAGCAAATGATGTTTGACTGAGACCCAAGCGCACAGAAAGGAAGAGACAAAACTGAACACAGCATTACTCTAGAGTTCAGTTTCAGACCTAAACGAACAGCTAAGCAGAAAGCGACACCGACTCAAGCAGCTATAAACGTCTCAAGAACTTCTGCATCTGTGATGCCAAACAGCGTGTTCACAAGTCAGGTAGATAATAGGAAGTAGGTTAGGAAAATGTGTTGAGTGATATATCTGCTTTAGAGGATGCTTTTAGAATATTGAACAACAGAACTAATGAATACAAGGGTGTCGTGTAGAAGAAACCATTTATCTTCCAGATTAAAGACTTCAATTATTTAAGACATGAAATATTGAAATATTCACTGTATACAATTTTCTCAACAAGTTATTATTTATGGGATACACATACAAAATTATCTAATTTTTACTTGTACAATCAGTGTTACAGTGATTTTAAGCCAAAGCACCATAATACTGGTCTGAGATCCGTATGAACCTGTGATACTCACTGGAAGGCATGGTGTATGTGTCCTCTTCGTCTATGATCTCAGCGTAGTCATCTGTTTCTGAAAAGGGAAAACAGTATTTTAAGTCCAAAGTTCCCACGTCTTCTCATCTCCGGCACTCACACACTCTTTGGCAATTACACATGTTGTCTCTTCAGCATTAACGCTGCAGTGCTAAGTTTAAAAAGTGTTTTGGTGTCTATGTACTCTGCAGGAGCTTGAGTTGTCTTCGATCACATCCACAGCTGTGATATCTGAGTGTGTTTAAACAGTGAGTACATCTGGCTGAGAAGGGGAACTTTCTGTCCGAAGCAGTATCATTGGGGAAAAACAGATTTAGTCATGGGGAGTTTTTTTTTTACAGCTAATTTGACAGTCTGGTTTTAAGGGAAAAGTTTTGTCAAATATTCTCTATGCTGCAATGCGACAAAAGCCAACAGATTTTGACAGCTCATATTGACCGTCAGTGAAGTCCCACGAGTGGAGTGCCGAGAGCAAACACTTTCCCCTTACTGTGAGAGAAAGGGATGTGTGTTTTCAGAAGATAAAGTCTCCTACATGGCAAAGCTGACTAGTTTTACCAGATCAAAACATCAAATTCCATTGTAAGCTACTGCTGCGAGAGATCACAGATATACACCTAGGTATTTTGTTTTTCTTGAGTTCACAGGGCTAAAACATGGGAACTGAACGTACTTAAACTGTGCTATCAAAAAGAAAAACATTGACGCAAGCAACTGTTCACATTTCTTCTGAGGTTTCAGAAAATAGTTCTTCTAGATGGCGAAACTTCAGTTCACTTTGATTTATACTTAACATTCTTTTTGCACTCATTTCTGAAAAATAAAACTTGCGTTGAGTTGGTGTTTAATTGCATAAAGCAATTCACTTGAAGCAATATGACTGGTCAATATAGCTAAAAAAATTAATTAATCATATATAAATATAAAATAATAATACAATGATTAAAATATATTAAAATGTATGTATTTTTTTTTTCATTTTTTATATTTAATATACGTAGGCAATTTTTCCAACTTGTTTTTCATTCTGAAAATATCATTAAGACTTTTCAATTACATAAAGTAATTAACTGTACTATCCTTCCTATAAATATGTTTCAATACAACATTTCATGGTAAGTATAAAAAAACATGTAGATACTTTTGTGAACATTTCTGAGTGATGGAGCAAATCAGTTTTGAACTGATTCAGAGAAAAAAAATCTAAAGCAATTTTTGCAACTGAAATGTACATTTTTTTATTTAAATTTAAAGTTACGGTAAGTCACAAGATAAAGACGCAATCTAATACTAAAACTAGTGCCTATAGGTAACTTAAATGTGCATTTGAATCATTGGGATATTCATACTGTTGTATTTTATCACCCAGAAAATCACTGCTGAAAAATCACAAGATGACTCAAGATCGTATATTGTGAATATTCAATATCTTGCGCCGCTCAAGCAATAAGACATATTAAAATTGGACTTTACCATCCCCACCAATATCATCTGTGGATCCAATCAGCATGCAAAAGAATTAAAAGAGAGACAGAGAGAAAGAGAAAGCATTAGATTAATGTCTTTTGATAAAGACATTATTGAGGAGAGGCAACAGAACGAAAGTGTATTTCATGGCTGTTACACCACAATGCAATAAAACAAAGCCCCAAACCATTATTATCAACAGAAAGATCTTATAAATCGCATTCTCATTCTTTAGGTTACATTAAAAACACATGCACTATCAAGGTGGGGACCTTCCAGGGACTTCTACTGTTACTACACTGATCTAATGATATTTTCTATCCTCTAAACCTCATACAACCTCTTTGCATTTTTATTAAGACATTATTTAGTACTTTCATTAAGCCTTGTGGGGACCATTGAACCATGTAATTTAGGTGACTTCAGGTTTAACAATCCTTGTGGGGACATTCAGTCCCCATAATGCAAGCAAAACATGTCCTACACACACACAACAGTAAACTGCAACAGGGTTTGAGAGTATTTTAGAATTACAGGGCTGAGCGGCATTTTAGAAACAAAGCAAAAGACATTCATTTTGACTAGAACAACAGCTCAGAATTAAGAGTAGAAAACATTAGAGGGTTACACAACATGATTGGAATTAGTTAAGGATTAAGTTCATTATCAATGAAAATGTGAGGTCACATCACAGTCCTCTTAGATGAGTCTTACCTGAAACGGAGATGGCTTTGGCCCGGACTCCTTGCAGTCTTTTCTCATGGTTTGCTGATCTGTGTGACAGAGGTTGAAGAAGATGAATTGTGTAGATTTTCAATCAAACTTAATCACAGCATGACCTTTTCCAAACTGATCTATGCTGAAGCCACTGAGATGGTCTGTTACATTAGTGTGTGCCGGGGATGACATAACAGATAGGCACTACCACGGTCACATTAATGGGAGCTGGGCTGCGGGTCACATTGGTTGAGGTACACTAAGGGATTCCACATGTCTGAGCCAAAGAGGCCAAAGGAGCAAGAATAGGGCGAACTGAATCTATCTAATGAAAAATTGTTGGAAAAGGGTAGGATACCTGAGGGTCTGAGTTTTGCAACTTACTTTGGAGCCTTTGGGATAGATGGAAGAGCTCTCTCTCCTTCTGTTGACAAACATTTTGAAATAAAATTTAGAAAGGAAAAAAATGTGAATTTTCAATGTCACATGATCCCTCAGAAATCCTTCTGATATGCTGATTTAGTGTTCAAGTTAAAAACGTAAATGCTGCTTAATATTAAGCTTGAAATCATGTTCTTTTGAAACACTTTTTCAGGATTCTTTGTTGAAAATAAGGTTACAAAAACGGCATTTATTTCAAATAGAACTCTTTTGCAATATAAATGTCTTTCCTGTCACTTTTGATCAATGTAATGCGCTTTCCTGAATAAATATTTATATTTGTGTGTGCATGTGTGTGGTCTCACCTTTCTGTACACGGACAATAAACGATGTCGAAGTTCCGTTAACGAGTCTACAGTAACCATCAATGAGATCGGCCATGTTCTCCGCTGTGTTCAGTGCTGTAGTTGTTACTGTCAGAGGCTTTAACAAGAACACACAAGATCCATGTATAAAAACCACACATAAGACAGAATGATACACTGAAAAAAGCGTGTGAATGTTACCTCAGGTGCTCCAGCCACATCTAACTGCAGCATTCCCTTCTTGTCTCGCTCCTCGAACTGGATACTCTGCAGTTGTGTGAAGTTAGCGAGGTGTGTTGGCTACAAAGAAACAGATACAGACATTAGATTCACTATTCAGCTGTCCATTAATCCATCGGACTGTACACTACTTACGTTTGAGCCTTTGTCCGTCAAATAACTGATGCCCTCCTCGGGTCCGATGGCCAGCTCCACTGATATCACCCAGCTCGACTATCACACACAACCGCAGACAGATTCAACTTAAACACTTCATTAAACACACACAAACTGATAAATACAATGCAAATTGATTTTCCCCTCCCAGTGATAAATAATTACTAATGAACACTAATTTTAAAAAGAAATAAACAACTAAAACTACAGTGTAGGAATATATTGAGAAACTATGGAGAAATTCTTCATCTTTCAGCCAACAGAGGGCACTGCAGACCATTAATGAAGTCTTTCACCATTAAGGCAGAAATAATAAATCAGGAATGTTAATACATGTAAATGACTTGTAGCTTTATTTTAATGATGTGAATTGATTACTAAATAAACTCAACTCACCCCGAGAGCGCATTTAAAACACTCCTTATCAAATCTGTATATAGGTGAAAGGATCTCAAAGAACTTGAGGATACACTGCTCGTCGTTCAGATTGGCGAACTGTTTAAAAGTCTGCTGGATCAGTTTCCGCAGGGATTTAGCCTGCAAAGACAATGACTTGTAATTAAAATACAACATTAAGTACAAACCCTTAAAGGTGAAGTGTGTGATTTTTTTGAGATGATGAAATACTTCCTCATATACAAGTTTAATAAGTATAAGACAACTATACACCATTCATAAGATGACAGAGAGATTGTAAACACTGTGAAACACTGCTCTGTTTCCTCTAGCTTAATCAGTGGCACACGTTTGAGGCGGGACTACCTGTTTGGTCTTGCCTGGTGCAAAAATTACACACTTCACCTTTAGGTGTAGACAGCAAGAGCCTTAATGCAACAAACTGGGACATTTGAACCTTTATACAAGGAAAAATACATTAATCTAAATCAATATCTTCAGAGAGAAGGAATTGAAGCCTGTTAATCATATTGATGGCTCAAGAATAGATAGAAAACTGCTTAATGTATGAATAAAACTGTCTCTGCAGTTAGGACATAGTTTTATCTCAATAAGGGGTCTTAATCTAAATTTAAAAGGACAAACAGGTTCCTTAAAGCATTCAAACCCATCTTTAATGGTGTAAACAAGCCCTGTCAAATTACACATTTTATGAATTTTAAAAAGTATTCATTATTCAGAGATGACACTAAGACAAGAAGAATCAGAGTCCTTTATTTGAGAGATGTAGAATATTTGTAAGTCTAAAGGTTCTCGAATTAAAAACCCTAAAACCTGTCGGTAATTCTCTCTTCCCTCTTGACATGGACTTGGGTTTCCATGGCAACCAATGAAAAGGAGGTGATTTTGGGCTGCTTTGGACTAGAATGTAAAATATAAAAAGGAAGGGGAGCAGAGAGTGAAAGCCACAAAATATGCACAAAATCTCCTTTATAATAAAGAACAGGGAAATCCCTCGGGAACACAAATACACAAACGCCATTACCATTCTCAATCTCAATTTCCAAAATGCATTTAAACACACTCACACAATTAGAATTTACTCTAACAATTAATGATGCAACGAGCAGGAAAAAAATTAGCAGCACAGAAGATTATCACTGCAAAATTGCAAAGGTGAACTGCATAATATTTGGATATTAAAATTGTATTTAATTTAAAGGCATTCATGGGTCATTTTCTTTTAAAAGTGTAAAAATCATGGCAATTTATCTGTATAGAAATGTTCACAATAAATATTATACCAAACTTTACAAATAACAGCACTTCACAAACAGCTAAAATAACAGTAGACAGTATGCCACAGCACACTGAAAGACTGAAACGGACTAGGTAGGTCAGGTGGAAGAGGAAACTGGCTCTCTGGCAAACTGCATTTCATTAGAACGGTTCACTTCAGTGGCTTCTTCAGTGAGAGAAGGAAAACAGAACTGGGCCAAAACATCTCAGGGGTGTGAGACCACAGAGGAAGCCAGGCAGGTAATAACATTGATTTTGCCTTAACAATAGCATTTTCTCACATCCAATAAATCAAGACAACCACTGTCTTGAGGAAGCCATCGCAGGAGCATCAGAAATGTCTTATTACCTTTACTGAGTCTAATAAACTCTTTGGAAAGAATCTCCGCAGACCAACGTCCTTCCTGCAGGGAGAGGATACAGAAATACATTGACTTCAGTCTTTAAAGAAAGTGAAACATCAGATTTTGGGGTAAAAGCACAAGAAATGACAGAAACTTGTTTATTATAGATTATGGTCTCTTCCAGTGTAACGCAAGCAACACTACAGTAATGGAGACCCTGCACCACTGCAGGAGATACACAAAAGATCAATTATACTCTACTAAAAATAGATCAGACAGGTTTACAGGGCCATGCAACACGGACTAGTTATTCTGACCCATATACACACAATCTGAAAGGAAAAGAGAGGAAGAGAAATCCTCTAATGGTTCAAAGAACTACTCCTTTCAGTCTAGTATGAGCTTGGTTTGAAGTACACTGACAGCATTACATCATAAGTATAGAGAATGAGAACTGATTGGGATTTAATTTCTAAAATAATGTTCAGGCACGATGCAAAAAAGTTAATCCAAGTGTCTGTCATGAGAGTGACAACACATTTTTTATTTTTTTTGGGTGTCAGGTTTCCCTATGGAAGCCCATGTCTGGTAATTGCAAATTTTTCTCACAACTGTGACTATTTCTATTGCTTTTGTATATCTCACAACTGCCCGATTACTCTTAATTGTGATTATTTCTCACAAAAGTTTATTGTAGTGAAAAAACATCACAACTAATTGGACTAAAATCCCTCACGTTAAATAAAATAATGCTGTCTGAGAAACATATAATTCATGTAAATATGTACACAGTGTGAGAACGAGACACCAATGATCTGAACATAGACAGCATTACTTACTCTATTAATTCATAATTTGATTTTTTATCCAGGGCGTTTCCACGCATGTCCTTGAAAAACCGCCTGTAAAAGAGAAGAGGAAGGTCATGGAAAAACACTTACATATACTCATTTATACTACCGTTGAAAAGTTTGGGATGGGTAAGAGATCTTTTTGAAAAAAAAAATAATAATAATTTTCTCACCAACACTGCATTTATTTGATCAAAAATACTGAAAAATTTTGAAAACGTATTACAAATTAAAAATATATATATTATTCCTGTGATGGCTCAGCTGAATTTTCCTCTTTCTGTGTCCAACTTTCAATCTCACATGATCCTTCAGACATTATTCTAATATGCTGATTTGGTGCTCAAGAAACATTGAAAACAGTTGTGCTACTTAATTTTTTTTTTTTTGGAAACAGCAATCCATTTTTTCAGGATTCTTTGATGAATTACACACCTCAAATCTTTGAACGGTATTGTGTATCACATACCTGATTTCAAGGCAGCCAAGTTTAAGTGCTACATCTTGATCAATTTGATCGGCAATCTCCATCATATAATCACTTTTCACCTGGGCACACAGAGATTTATATTAGGTAGGGCAAAAAGAAAGACACAATACATCACTGACCAAACAGGTTGGATAATAACAGAATTTATAAATTTCCCTTCTCTGGAACAGGCCGATACTGCATGTCAAATAAATAATATGACCTGATAGTTTCAATGTAAAACAAACACAATAATACAGAGCTAATTTGCTAGTCATGAAAAAAAATGTTTGATGTAGTTTAATGTACTTTCCTCACAATCTCTTTAAATCAAATGCTCTTGTTATTCCTAATTTCTTATCTTGTTTTCTTTTCTATAGATCACCACAAATGGACCAGGTGGAATTGATTTCGGTGACTTTAATGTGACAACACCATAGAAGAGAGACATGAACTTATTACAGGGCCAGTCACCTGTCGGTTAAGTGTTTAGAATGGTGATCGTGAGCTTATGGTTTAATCTTTGTAACCTGGCACTGATCAAACCAGTTACGAACCCTGAGACCTGAACACTAAACCACCTTTCAGTTTCTTTTGTTAAAGCACTGTGTGGGAGAATCTAACGAAAATGGGTCATATTTCACCCCAAAATAAAATACAAAAATAAGTACATACACATTACATTCAATTTGCAAAAAGAAAAAGAAACCTAGAGTAGGACTGTTATTTTATTTGCAATTTTTTTTTTTGCATTGTGACATTTTCACCACAATGATGGTTCTCCTTTTTTTTTTTTTTTGAAAACCTTTTTTTGACATTAAAATCTGCAAAAATTAAAGCAGTACAACAAAAACCACCATGTGTGTATATATATATATATATATATATACACACACACATATATACACATATATATATAATATATATATATATATATATATATATATATATATATATATATATATATATATATATATATATATATATACACTGTACTGAGACCTGGAGAGTGAACATGCTTGATTGTCATGGAAATAATATCAAATTGCAAAACATTGTATTGGTGCTACAATAAAGGTTTCACTGCCCTTATAAAATAAAACATTAAAAACTACAATTTACAGCTTCATTTTATTTTAGGGTGAAATACACCCCAACCCAAACGTGTTCTTGACAGGTTTCGTACGACACACCCATGTGTTATTGAAAGAGATGAGGAAGTGTCTATACAGAGACATTAGCAGAAGGTTTGGTAGCAGTACACAGGCTGCCAGATTAAACTATCCATCACCTGATGATAAAAGTAGTTGAGAGTTGGCTGGTCCTCAGTAAACTGGTTTAAAAATCCTTTAGGCAAGTATCGAATCCGCAGCTCGTATCTGGAGAGAGAAGAGAGAGGAAAAGAAATGATCTAATAATAAAACACACTCCACATGCTGTCAGCTCTACCTGTAGAATCTCTGCAGAAACCTCAAAATAATCACACAGGAATATCAATCACAAGTGATTATCAATGATAGGCAGCTGTCATACAGCCTGCCCAATCACAACAGATCCTTTAGAAAATGAAGCCCTCGGGCTGAACTCTTTCACTGTGTGCCTTGAATCTTTAACAACAATAATGGTTCAGATTATGGAGCTGTTTACTCATCTTCCCTTTCATATGTGACTGATTAGATATGCCGGTGAGACAAGATCTTCTAAAGTCTGCCAGACGACACAATTACGGTAGTCTTAGTATTAGTGCTCTCAGCAGCTGTCTGTCTGGGAGGTAAAAAAAAAAATAAAAAATAAAATCACACCCCGTTCTCTCACAGCTGGTTCACTGTCTGCTCTCAATTACACTGAATTAGTTTTACACATCTCTCTACCTGAGCAGGATGCAGAATGCTGCGGCACCTGCCTCACATGTTCAAAACTATGTTCTCTAACATGGCTATGGATGATGCACCTGGAACTTGCTGCCATCTGCCTCAAAGATAATGCACAGAACATGAAGACAAACTGAGATTCAAATAGTTTTACAATGCTTTGTGGAACCATTTTTTAACTTCAAACCATTTGTGCAAAAACAGTTACTTTTATGAAGATTTGAGATTACCCAAAACCTGAGAAGAGATGAAGCCTACCCCTCCAAGGATGATGAAAAACAAACTACTTAGGACCCATGAACCAACGTACAAACTACCAAATTGTCCTTACATTACTGAATTAATTTTAATCACAACATATAATCAATGCTGTTACTCATGTTCACCATTTCTGTTTGATTAACTAACGGCATGATTTTTACTATCCTAGAACTGTACACATCTGCCATATGGACATCACCTTGACGTACTTGCCACTGATAAACTACTCCTAATTTTAATGTAGAAACTTAATTTGCTGTGTATCATGAAAAGCGCTATACAAATAAATCTGAATTAAATTGAATTGAACTGAATTGAATTTTAAGTTATAATATATGTTGTGGTTTTGATGCAGCTTCAATATCAAATCAACTGCAGAAACGCTGTTTCTCCACGATCAGGCCCATCAAAATATCACCTGATACACAAAACTTATACACAAACATTCTTGTGATAATATGCTAGCACAGATTCCCACCAATACAAAGCAGTATTATTAAAATACCACCAGTTTGGATTTCTGGTTTAAATCAGTTTATCACACCGTACTTAGTCTGCTGAATAATAACATTATTCCATGTGGGAAACATGATAATAGACAATGAAAAACGAGAGGGAGCCTACAGTTAAATCCTATCCATTTCTTTTTCATTTCTGCAGAAACTGAAGAGGAGGAATTTAACCTGCTGATCCGCATTTGCAGAGGGTAAAATGTCTTGCTTTAAAGCAAATGCTGCATGTATTATCCGGGCTCTGTTTTTCATTATGAAGACATGCTGGAGGGCAAACAGAATCAAGCTCATCCTTTGAACCGCGGACTTCTCCGGTAAACGAATAAAAAGCCCATTCTTTCATAATGAATGGTTGAAGAAAGATGATGCGTGAAACAAGCCCTGGGCTACGTGAATGGAATATAAACAATAGAGCAATTAAGCATGGACTGCTTTCTTTAGCTTCATTAAGATAAAACTCACTATAACGAGCCACATTCATTCTGAAGCTCCACCCACTGGGTCACCCTCATCGTGATACAGAATTATTCACCTCCACTGTATGAATTATACATAAACCATTATATCATCCTTTCATCCTCTAGAAGAACAGCACATTCACTCTGATAATGTTTTACAACTGAACAATGTGCAGTGTCATCCTCATAAAACAGGCATGACCCAGATATAACATGGCACACATTTCATATAAAGACTTTGGAACAAGACTCCGGTTTTATGCAATTGAACAAGGGAAAGTTTGCATAATTGAACATTTTTCTGAATGGTCTAATGCTCAAACCACCATCATTTCTTTCAATAGACCACCAGTGACAGTAGACCAGACAAAGAAAATAATATTAAAGAAAATAATGTACCACAGCCCCACAGTCGTCTCAGATGTCAAAGTTGTGCTATTTCAGAGATGTAAGAGGTGTTCTGATTGTATTACAGACAGAAACAAGCCCCTGTATTACATTACATTACATTTACATTACATTACATTTACACTTAGCAGACACTTTTATCCAAAGCGACTTACAGTGCATTCAGGCTATACATTTTTTTTTTCCTAACATGTGTTCCCCTGGGAATCGATCCCACAACCTTTTGCGCTGCTAACGCAATGCTCTACCACTGAGCCACAGGAACACCTGTACGGCCACACGGATATGCCAGAATCTAAAGCTTGATTACTTTCTTCTACAGAAATCTCACAATTTGGTTCACTTAAATGCATATAACCAAAATACAGGTGCATCTCAATAAATTAGAATGTCGTGGAAAAGTTAATTTATTTCAGTAATTCAACTCAAATTGTGAAACTCGTATATTAAATAAAAAAAAAAAAAACAGACTGAAGTAGTTTAAGTCTTTGGTTCTTTTATTTGTGATGATTTTGGCTCACATTTAACAAAAACCCACCAATTCACTATCTCAACAAATTAGAATACTTCATAAGACCAATAAAAAAAAAAAAAAAAAAAAAAACATTTTTAGTGAATTGTTGGCCTTCTGTAAAGTATGTTCATTTACTGTACATGTACTCAATACTTGGTAGGGGCTCCTTTTGCTTTAATTACTGCCTCAATTCGGCGTGGCATGGAGGTAATCAGTTTGTCGCACTGCTGAGGTGGTATGGAAGCCCAGGTTTCTTTGACAGTTGCCTTCAACTCATCTGCATTTCTTATTTTCCTCTTGACAATACCTCATAGATTCTCTATGGGGTAGTGGCCTACTGAGACAGCAAACCAGTCAAGCACAGCAACACTATGGTCATTTAACCAACTTTTAGTGCTTTTGGCAGTGTGGGCAGGTGCCAAATCCTGCTCGAAAATGAAATCAGCATCTTCAAAAAGCTGGTCAGCAGAAGGAAGCATGAAGTGCTCCAAAATTTCTTGGTAAGCGGGTGCAGTGACTTTGGTTTTAAAAAAAAAACACAATAGACCAACACCAGCACATGACAATGCACCCAAAATCATCACAGACTGTGGAAACTTAACACTTGACTTCAAGCAACTTGGGCTATGAGCTTCTTCACCCTTCCTCCAGACTCTAGGACCTTGGTTTCCAAATGAAATACAAAACTTGCTCTCATCTGAAAAGAGGACTTTGGACCACTGGGCAACAGTCCAGTTCTTCTTCTCCTTAGCCCAGGTAAGACGCCTCTGACATTGTCTGTGGTTTAGGAGTGGCTTAACAAGATGAATACGACAACTGTAGCCTAATTCCTTGACACGTCTGTGTGTGGTGGTTCTTGATGCCTTGACCCCAGCCTCAGTCCATTCCTTGTGAAGTTCACTCAAATTCTTGAATCAGTTTTGCTTGGCAATCCTCAAGAAGTTTAAGTCTTTGGTTCTCAACAAATTAGAATATGGTGACATGCTAATCAGCTAAATAACTCAAAACACCTGCAAAGGTTTCCTGAGCTTTCAAAATGCTCTCTCAGTTTGGTTCACTAGGCTACACAATCATGGGGAAGACTGCTGATCTGACAGTTGTCCAGAAGACAATCATTGAAGCCATTGAAGCCATTGAAGCTGGCTGTTCACAGAGTGCTGTATCCAAGCATGTTAACAGAAAGTTGAGTGGAAGGAAAAGATGCACAACCAACCTGTGTGCATTGAATTTATTTAATACACGAGTTTCACAATTTGAGTTGAATTACTGAAATAAATGAACTTTTCCATGACATTCGTGTTTTGCTTGCTTACGTGTTTCTGCGGCTTTGGAATGTAAATCGCAGCACGTTTTGGATAAAAAACAAAAACAAAAAACGCGACTTCTGTTTGTGATAAATAACACAGGAGATTTATAACGAGCGGTTCCCTGCATTATTACAGCAAAGCACGTCATTATAGTCATTGCAATGGAGCAGCTCTAATGCTATTAAATTATGATGATGAACCATAGAGCAAAAACATGAACAAAGAAAGTAACAAAAACTTGTAAAATATATTTTAATGGGCATAATTAAGTGTGAAAATAAACGAATGATATACAGTTAAACCAAAAATTATTCAGAGACCAGATATACATTTTTATATTTTTTATTTACTAGTGGGTGCAGGACACTATAGTTCATTTATGTAAATGATGGATAGCAAAATAAAGTAAACTGTGACAAAGTATGCCCAAAAATTCTTCAAACAAAGTCTGGGGAAAAAAATGGAAGTTCAGGTTTGCATGAAGCTGGATGACAGCATACCCAGGAAACTACAGGCAGTCATTAAGGCTAAGGGTGGCACGACTAAGTATTGATAGTTATGTAAATGCTGTCATACTAACAGCTGTCTGAATAATTTTTGGTTGATTGTAATCCATTACATACCTTTCTATCAAAGTTATCTAACATTATCACGATGAATTTTTTCTGATGCAGTTTAACTATAAGTTCTTGTCATATTTTATTACCATCTTCTGAACTATAGAGAATAAACTGTTATAATGTGAAATGTTGAAGGTGTCTGAATAAATTTTGGTTTGACTGTATCTATTTAATAAATTAAATCAACCAGCTAACATTATACATAATCTTTTGATTTCTGTACCCAATATTTAAAAAAATTGCAAATGCAATAAAAATATCGGTATCGGCAAGTACCAAAAATAAAAGTATCGGTATCAGGCGAGTACTGGAAAAAGTGGTATCAGTTCATCCCTACCAAATTAAAATTTAAATCATATTGAACTACCTTACCAAAAGTTTGGGGTCAGATCTTTTTGAAAGAAATTAATACATTTATTCAGCAAGGATGCATTAAATTCATCAAAAGCTACAGTGACATTTATAATGTCACAAAAAAATTATATTTCTAAACTTTCTATTCATCAAAGAATGCAAAACAGAAATGCATCAAGAAAAAAGCATCACAGTTTCCACAAAATATTGAGCAGCCAAACTGTTTTCAACACTGATAATAACAAGCCATGCTTCTTTTTCCTTCAAAAAGATTTAAAAATTTACTAACACCAAATTTTTGATCGGTAGCGTAGGTTTTCTGAATAATCTCCTTTTTTGTCATTGGCTGAAAATCTGACAGACCAACCCTGCACTGTTTATTTATTAATTGATAAATAAACAGTTAATAAATAAACCAACTATTAACTGTAACCATGTTTTTATGCTAAGATTTGAGCATTAAAAGTGTGGCTCACCTCCAGTCGTCCTGGGGATGGCTGTGCTCGTACCGCTCCCTCACGTGAGACACGCCCATGTCGGGGTGGAGCCAATGAACTTCCCCTGTTCTCAGGTGGCTCAGGCGCAGACCAAAGCAGGACACACACCTCACCTTATGGATGTCCACGATCTTCTGTATAATGCCCTGAAAACACACACAAGCATTTGGTGACAACATTTAGCAGGACACATCACACAGTAAATGTGGGAGAATATTCTGAGAATAATAGGTTCGAAGCCAGAAGAGTTTCAGTTTAATCTTTCTTTGATTAATGTGACATGTTATGGGTCAGAAAGTTCTGTGGTTCAAATCAATGTAAGAGAGCAATGGAGAGAGAGGAGATGGATGAGACCAAGAGAGAACAGGATGTTCAAGAGTCTGCGGAGGCATACTATACAATGTCTAACAGGATGGAAAAACTGTTATTTAATTTATTATGCAAACTGCAAAATGCATGAGCCATGAGGCAAGAACTGAAAAGCCACATTAGTGTGTGATGAATAATTTTCAATCTCCTTAACAGACATCATAGACTACTGATATAAAAAGTCTAAGTCTAAAAAACAAATATCATTTTAAAAAGAGAAAACCTGGCTTAATAACAGGGCGTTATCACAATAAACCACCTGCATTAACTCACAGATTTCATCTTAGATGTCAATTCAATCTATTTCATTTATTGAAGTAGTATGAGTTAATGTGACACTTCTGTGGCAGTAGTCTATTTAGTTTGGGCCCAGTTTAGATGAGATTCAGACTTGATAACATCAGATGTAAAACAGCAGAGAAATGGGACAATGGCAGCCATGTGAAGGATGAAAGCGGGACAATACGCTTTGAAGTCGTACGGCTACTTGGCTTCAAAAACCAACCTCATTAAATAATTTAAAGTAGCATGCCATTGTCTGAGGGGGTTTTTACCACGAGTGTTCTAGGCCACTGCAAGCTGCATTCTGAATAATGCTGAAAAGCTCAGAGGAAATATCCTCTTTAGTCCTGCACAGGAATGTTTGTGGTGTAACTGTCAGGTTCAATAAGGCTAATGTTCTACCAAAGTACAAAAACAAAAATTAAGCATCACAAATACACAATTTAGAACTTGAAAACTTGGTCACTTTAAAAAATCCTACTAAGATATAATAAAGCAACTGACAAAACTGCAGAAATTAGCCAATAATTATGTTTTAGTGAAAAGCTCATATGCTGATCTATTGTCTGTTTGCTTTAATAATGATGAAAGAAAAAAGTCTATTTACTTATTTGACTGTGTAATAAGTCTATTGTTATTTTGTTATTAATTTACATTTTTGAAAGATAATAATCATTTAAAAAAAGCTCTCAAATAGAATTCTGCATGCATAATTGCATTTCAAAACACTATAATAAAAAAAAAAAAAAAAAACTGGATACCTACCATATAAACAAAAATCAGACATTATTCGAATACAGTATCAATATTACCAAAAAAATGTATAAGTACAATGCCAATGCACTTCTCTCTCTCAGCTGCAACCAATATGGTCCAATATGGTATTCTACATCCGGGAGAACATTAAGAGGGCCAGCTGATCTGCAGACTCACCCTGACATCGGTTGAGTCCCCGTGTCGGATGTTGCTGGCCCAGGTGCAGGGTTCACTACTGCTCTCGAAGTAGTGGAAGACTCTGAGTACGCGCTCCAGAGCCCCTGACGTGCGCTCCATCCCTGTGCTGAAGCGAGGCTTGACCCCCTGGTTCAGAGCATGGGTCAGGCTGGGGTCCAGGTAAGCCGCTGCCATGGCTTTGCTGGGTGCTAACTGTCCGTCATATTCTGAGGAGAATACAAAGCTGTCACTGCAGAAGTCTTAAAGAAATGCAATCAACAAAGAAGAACTAACAACAATTACTAAACCTGTGAAAAAACTCTCTTTCTCTCTCTCTCTATGTATATAGATATTAATGTTTTTAAAGGAGTTTCTTATGCTCATCAAAGCTGCATTTATTTGATCAAAAATACAGGAAAAAATATAAGTTGTGAAATATTATGATGTAAAATAAAGTTTTTCTATTTGAATATACATTTAAAATTAATTTATTTCTGTGATGCAAAGCTGAATTTTCAGTATCATTACTCCAGTCTTCAGTGTCACATGATCCTTCAGAAATCATTCAGTAGACTTTTATTCTTTATTTTTTGGAAAGAAATTAAAACTTTTATTCAGCAAGGATGTGTTAAATTCATAAGTAGTCATAGCAAGGATTTAAATCAGTTAATATTTATTTTAATAAAAGTGTGTTTGTGTGTGTGTGCATATATATATATATATATATATATCACACACACACACACTATATATATATATATATATACATATATATATATATATATACTATAATATATATATATATATATATATATATATATATATATATATATATATATATATATACATATACACACACACACACATACACATACACATACACTTTTATTTCAAAAGTAAATATATAAATAAATTATTATTATTATTATTATTGAAAAAAAAAATCAATTTCTTAAATCTTTATAGTTACAGAACAATTGATTATTCTAATATCTGTTTGTTTGTTTTAATAATAAACCAAAATGGAAAAAGCTTCTGACATTTTTATTATTGTTTGTGCTACAAATATGATCTGAAGGATTATGGGAAAGTTACTTTAAATGGATGAACTCTCAGCTTTGCAATGCCTTCAGTCTTGTTTAGTCTTGTAATAATAAGAACACTGCATAACGGAATATTCTTGTTCAGAATAAAAAGAAAAACACATAATCAGAGCACACACATTCATTTACACTGCAGAATGTACAGATGAATCAAAATACACTGACAAGACAATGAAAGCTCTCAGTCAAGTCAATTTAGAGGTGTCACCTGAACACAATGATTCAGGCATGGAACAGAAGCAAGGCAATCCCAAGACTTTGGATATACAATGATAAAGAAGACGTCTCATCAGCTCGATATTCAACTGTCAGAGCAAAACATACAGCAGGATGCTGCACACACTAACAGGAGGTTGGACTCCTAGGAGGAAATAAAGGAAAAGGTCCAGACACCAACACTTCAGACAGACAGATGTCTCCTGCAAGCATTCCAGAAGAATGGCCTTGTGGACTATGATAGTGTCAGTTATTGTGGCAGAAGAGCTTCAAGTGTAACAATCCATGATGACAAAGCATTCCAGAGCTGCAAGATCAACACAACAACGGCTAACTGTTTCACATCAGCTAAATCAGTCTAAAACATTCCTACGATGTGTCTACTGCTCTATTACGACATTAGATGATGAACAGCTAAGCATAAAGTTGACGATAAGTCTACATGGTCATTATCGTAAAATAAACCATGAATGAAACAGATGAGTGGTCAGTTGATCTGGACATTGTTCATTATTTAACCAATCAGAATCAAGTATTAAACAGAGAACACTGGAATAGACAGTGATGTAATAAATATTGGCCATTATAATCACACAAAAACATTTTACATCTATAGCATGATAAAGCTAAAAACAAGACAACAAACAAAATTAGGGTCACCCATACATTAAAACTCTGCAAAAAGGAAATGAAACTACCTGATAAGCCTAGGACACATTTTATGACAGCTTTTAGTTAGTTTCAGTTCATTCTGAGCACCTCTCCTACCTTTTCTGAAGAAAGGCCAGCAGGCACACGCCAGCGTGAATCTAAATAGCTCAGGCTTAAACAGCCCTCTAAAAACACAAACAATGAGCCTGCAAAAGCGACTTAAGTTCAAAGCCCACACACACTCCTGTGGGTCCAAAGGACGTCAACAAAACATAAAATCCATTTTGTCACTACTGTCAGTCTTTTGGTACATATTTCAGACATAAATGCTCTCTCACACATATTCAAACAGACAATACATTTTAGTAGCTTCCTCTGTGTGACATCATATCCTGCTTATTATAATGTGTCCATGCTTCATGTAACCAGCGAACCTGTCCACTTGCCCTGAGGAGACCAGAAGAATTCACAACACGGTCATGAGTCAAAGACCTGGATTCCACAGCCCTAAAATCACAACACTGGGGTTAAACCAGCTGGTTGTCCACAAGCACTCACGCCGGACTATACACACGCGACTGAACTCGCCCACAAGTAAACACGTGTGGTTAAATGGGACCTTGGCCAGGAGGAGGAGTTCACACACATATCTGACTGAAAACTCTGGAGCTTTGCATTTACAATACACTCAAATTTTAGCACATACCAACTGAAGTTACCAAACAATGTATTACGACTACATTCTGATATTAAAAAAACCCTCAAAATTCTTGATACTAAAATTTTCCACACAAACATACACAACAAAGACATCAACAGATTATATACTGATACAGGCCTATAGCCTACGTCACAATAGGGAAGACAAGATCATTCCAACTTCCGTTTCATATTGACTTTATTGACGGTCCTAGTTTCTGTAAATTCTGTTTGAAAAGATAAACTAGAGGAAATATCTTAGCTTATATGAGTTGCTTTGAAATATTGTCTTGGACAACAGGGAGACTTCGAATCAAAAATGTCAAGAACAACTACTGTGTGCCAGCTGAACACATTTTAAATCTCAGATCTTTTGAATGATCCTAAAACATTATGAAACATGACACTAAATATGGCTTGCTTGAGTATTGTATTAAGCTGTGCTATTTCAATAGAGGGAATTGGTCCGGTGGCATTTCAATGGATGAAATAAGAAAATGACTGAACGATCGTTCATTCAGTCTGTGCATAAGATTGTTCACATGAATGTCCTTGACTGAACCAGAGGCAAGAGAAGCTTTGTTTCTGTACTCATTGTCTTCAGAAGGATTGTCCAAAATCTCAGTCATCCAGTAGCCTGAATGGTTATAATCTATACCCACCCAAAAACTTTGCTTCCTTTTACTTAGGCTGATGTAAAGTGTCTCAAAAGAACATTGCATAGACGGAACTCAGGTACTCTGATCGTAACATAAAAATCTATGCTTAGTCAAAGCAAAGCAAAGCACAAAATAAAACAAGACAAAAAAAAGCAAAGAAAAGTAAAACATACAAAAACCAAACCAGAAACAAAACAAAAACGCAAACATAAATAAAATTAAACAAATAAAAAAAAAGAAAAGACAAAAAAGACAGACAAATCAAAGCAAAACGCACACAAAAACAAAACCTGCAACAAAAACTAGAAACAAACCAAACCATAACACAAAACAAACCAAACACTCTACAAACTATTGCTAAAAAACCATCATTCAGATGAAAGTGAAGACACCTGCTTAGACATTTCAGTGTCGTGCTCATTTTATCTGGCAGTACACATGTGCTGCATTCACTTTATCTTTCACCCAGCAATCAATGGTCTTTTCAAAGAGCTCACTCTCCACCAGGGAGATTGGACACCACACAAAAAGCTCCTGTGTCTGAGCTCAAGAAACGTAAGCTGAGACATCTGATAGTGAGAGTGGGACACCACCTCAATGTCTCTTTCTCACTTAACATCTCTTTCTCTGCCTCCTCCAGAGCTATAGGTTAAACGGAAGATGACTGGAGGGGCTCTTTTCACAGGTTAATTCTGCACAGACACATGGGTAGAGGATTCAGTCTCTCACAAGACGACACCAACAGCCCCAAACAGGAATACAGATTGTTTGCAGCAAATGTACAGGCCTCAGGCAGAGAGAGTAAAAATTGGATGGTTCTGCGCCTCTGGAATGGTTTATTCCTATTCCATGCTTAATTTCTCTACAGACAGGAGTCGAAAATAATTAAAAAAGAAAGAGAAAGTGTGACATTACTTTGGCCTATCAGATCTACAACATTGGACAAGACTTTTGCCTTGTCATTGCTCTCTTGTCCTCATTTCTTTGTTCTTGGCTTATAGAGAATGTCAGTTTTCGAATCTTTTTATGCACATTACACCATATGGCTACTGTATCTGTCATTCTCCCTTCAGACACACTGTTAATTCTCATCTTTTAATGGCTATAAAACCTGCATTTGGTGCACGGAAAAGGAAGCCGTCTGACTGTGGTGGAGACAAGCAAGCCATGCAGGAAATCTGATTTCATCTATTTGGCCCGGATGGTTAGAGAAGAAACAAAAGGACGCTCACATGGGGTACAAATGAGTTTAACACACATTGCACTTATGATAAAACAATAAAAATACAATTTATATTCTAAAAAAATGAAAAATAAAAAATGTGGTGGCAGTGGGCTGTAAATTGCAATCGCTGTGTGAATTAGGGCAAAACTGCCTAATCAAAAAGGTGAGAAAAGCAACTAAAGTAGCAGTCAATCAGTGTGCCTTTGGTATATTAATTCAAAAAGGCATATAATCTCTAATTAACTACAGTATAGCTGAGATTAGTTTAATTCAGCTATAAACACAAAGTATTTGTCCAGCAATCTCAGATGAGTCTGTATAGGAAAGCTAATATCAGAATCCCTATTAGCATTTTTAAATGATCAACATTTGTCTGATTGAGCAAATAAAATAATAAAATAAAATAAAATAAAATAAAATAGCCAACATATCTATTACCATTCATTACCCCCTCAATCAAACTCACAGATAGCTCTCTCTGACAATAATTATCAGTATATTTTATATTCAGTATGTGTCAAGCTTCCTACACACACACACACACACACACACACACACAAACACTCAGCTGAGCACCGATGGGAATTCACCCCTCAGTAATGAAGCTACACGCCTACATGACTGCTCTTGCACTGATGTCAGCGGACAGATAATCAGGCTGACAGCTGCTCTCGGATTGTTCATTAAACTCAGCCTAATAAGCTGGAGCTCTTAGACAAAAAGTTGAATTCTCATCCCTAAATTACAGAAGAGATCCTTTAGTGGGGATGGTTTTCATTGAAACGACCCATATTAAAAATAATTCAAAATTGAAAGAAAGGGGCCCATTTGAATAACTTTGGCCGGACTTGCACAAAGGATAACAGTATAAATCAGCAACTTTTGGAACTAGGAAGGGTAAACATAAGCACACCGACTACTCATCCACAGACAAATGCAAGTAAAAATTGTCTTTGATGAGTGAATAAAACATTACATGACTCAAATCAGATTGAAATGTATGATTCAAATCCAAGACTAATAAAGAAAACATCTGCTGTTATCTTTTTTTGTCCAGAACTCAATGCATGCTATATGTAGGTAACATACAAAATTAGGAACAAAATCATGATGTAGATAATATGCAGCATAATGGATTGGTATTATACACTACCATTAAACATTTGGGGCAAGTCAAATTATGTGTGTGTGTGTGTGTGTGTGTGTGTGTGTGTGTGTGTGTGTGTGTGTGTGTGTGTGTGTGTGTGTTTAATTAATATGTTTATTCAGCAAGGATGAATTTAATTGATCAAATCTGAATGTAAAAAATATGTATAAAGTTACAAAAGATTTTTAATAATGCCGTTCTATTGAACTTTCTATTCATCAAAGAATCCTAAAAAAAAATGTCCCATTGTTTACACAAAAATATTACAAATATTAAAAAAATATTAAATTAAATATAAAAAAATATTAAATATGAATTCATATAGAAAATATTTTAAATTGTAATAATATTTCATAAAATTACAGTTTTTACTATCTAAATGCAGCTCTGGTGAGCATAAGAGAAATATATAATTTATAAATAATAATAAATTAATATTTTTAACAAAATCTTACCTACCCCAAAGCTTTTAAATGGTAGTGTAATCCATATGATAAAATCATATTTTCTATATGGTGGTATGATACGGCACAGTGATTAAAAATGTAAATTAATAACCTGACCATCATGATTCTTCACCAAACATGATAGATGTTGGATTGTATGCAGGATTGTAACACAATACAGATGTGTTAGCAGTCATCTGCCGAGATATTAAAGTAACCCCAATTCAACATCACCATAAAGGACAGAAAGGCACTCACACCGGACTATACACACATGCGACTGAAGGCAGAAATCTAAAGACGTAATCCACAGAGAGGTCATACACCATTCATTTCTCCTAAACCACCATTAAATCAATATACCACATCCTGTAAGACAGATCAAGTGTGAAATGGTATCGAGGAGGTTTTCTGGAAACGGGCTGCAGTGCTGTATCTGGGTGACATACTTGGCAGAGGGGGAGGGTAGGAGTAGACGCAGGCTCCTCGTGCCCAGCACAGAGGGAAGGGGCTGCAGCCGCTGCTCTCCATCCGCTGGCCTCTGCTCTCGTCTCTCTCCCAGGCCCAGCGGCTCTCTGTCTCCCTGGCACAGTCATAGGGAGCAGGGGGCGACCCCGGCCCACCGCAACGCACTGTGACTAGGCCACCGGGGATGGCCCTCAGAGGCCTGGGATGAGGCGTGGTGTGAGGTCGCAGGAAGGTGATTGGTCAGCTGACCGAAGCGCTAATCCAGGAGTGCGCAAATATGAAGTGATCAGCTAGGATGAGGAATGAGGATGGCAGGTAGATATGCAAAAACGTGAGGCGTGCCGCTCTTGTTTCCCTCAGCAGCGCTTTTTGAAAACCACCAGCAAGAGCAGTGGAAAAAGATCCAGAAGTGACAGGGAAATCCCACAGCTTTCAGAGTAATCCAAAGAATGGATGAAGCAGGCGAGGCTGGAACAAAATCAGAAATGTTGACAAGAGTAATCCTCACATGCTAAAACGCTTCCTTTTAGCTGCCTTTCTAAAGTTCATCCAGATTAATAGAGACGCTGCGGTGACGGCGTGTGTGATTTTCACAATCCGGCAGAGTGTGTCAGGAAAGAAAGTGTGCTTACGAGGGAGGGATGAGAGAGAGAGAGAAAGAATCCGGCCAACTGAAATAAGAGGAGGGGCCTCTTTAAATATGCTAATTAATTCTGTGAAACCAACTGCTACTGGCTGACCAGCTCATGTTTACAAAACACAGACCACCGAGCCAGAAGATGCAGCCGATCAGGTTTTTCAGGGTGTGTGTTTGACCAGGATTATTCAGCTGGGCGGTCCGGCTTCTGTTTACATTCTTGGGATTGTGTTGCATATTTAAATACAAAGCATTACTGTTTCTAAAAACCCCTAATCACCTTATGAATGATGGTAGAAGTATTATATGCTTCACTAAGAGGATATCTGTGGACAGCAGTGGGCTGCTCGCTGAGATTCATGTGGAGAGGGACTGAAGGAATGTCTGTCAGCTACCTGACAAAGGCTCAAGGAAGGAAGTCGGTTTCCTGTTTTTGACAACAGCCCATACTTGCAGAGATGCACATAAATAAATGATTTAATAAATGGTTTATTAAGCAAATGAGTGCATCATCAGCTTTTGCGATTTGCATTACTTGCAGAATTATTTATGCTGATGAACATGAAGAAATCGGTCTACAAAAGTACTTTGGCAATGTACTGAAGAAATATTTCAGGATTTTTGTGTAATCCCAAACATGCCATTTCAGCTTAGTATCTACAGTTAAGTCCTTGATCTGACTGGTTTACTCTATCTATGGGAAATTACATTAGAGATTTACTATAATTCAGTCTGTAATAACATTGCAATCTGTCTATATTAAAGTTTTGCTAAAATAGGTTGAAATATAAAGCAGAAATAGAGTCAGACAAAGAGCAAGTGAGATTGTTACAGTATAAATTAGAATTTGAAGAAAGTACTGAGCCTAAAATACAATTATATATATATATATATATATATAGTATATATATATATATATATATATATATATATATATATATATATATATATATATATATATATATAATATTTTTTTTTTTTTTTTTTTTTTTTTTTATAAATAGAGTGATGCACCACACACAAAGGTCTTAATACAGGAATAACTGTTAAATCATACCAGTAGATTTGAGTGTTATTCTGTGCTTATAATCCAAGTCATAACTAACTTCTGATTGCAAAGCATAACTCAGAAAATGATTTGCTGTTATTTAACAGTTTCAGCTTGCCATGTTTGCCAGAGATATTCATTACCATTCCAAGCACTCGTTCCATTTAGGGAGGGCAAACAGGTCACTTCCTGCTATACTAACTGCATTCTCAAATATCAGCTAATAGGCCCCATTTTGTGCTTAATAATGGTCTCCATAGATGCCATACAGACACACAGGAAACCTGCTGTCTAAAAAGGCCCTCCTTTCTTCCAACAGTAATGTCCTTGGCGATGGGAAGAATCAAGGTTAAAAATATGAAACATCAGCTGATTGGTGGGGCATCTTGAATGTGTTTGGACAATGTTGCAATACCTTGGAAAATGATGAATGAATTGAGAATGCACCTGTAAACTACACATCTACACTTGAACAACATTTCCTTGATGCCACTAAATTGAGGGGGTGATCACCTAAAATTACAGCTATAACCCAAACTCAAACACTTACATCATTAAAAAGTGTTTTTGTTCTTTACATAAATGAATAATACATCAAATGAGAAAAGGAAGAATTAAAATTCAGCTCCATTGTCATACAGGCAGCCCAAAGGCAGCTGACAGGCTTTGGAACAGAATGTGATCTGCTTTATTCAGGATACCCAATTCACATTCAGTAAATGGTGAATTAAGTTTAGGTTGTCACTTCCCCCCATCAATTTGAAATCCATTTCAGAGAGAAAGAGAGGGAGTACAAGAGCTTGTCTTACCTGCATAATATGAGATCCTTGAAATATCTGCAAAAAAAAAAAAAATAAGTTTCATGTTAGAGTTTATACATTTTCAGAAATGATCTCTATTCTACAAAAGAACTGAAACTGGTATGTTAAAGAACTGTTAGTGTGTGCATGTGTTCCAGTGTGTGTTTAGAGGGCCCTCTAGCTGTCAACTACACATTCAACTACAATCAAATCATTAGAAAATATTGGATGTTTATGGGAATTTATTTATAACTGCATCTGAAATAATCACTGACACAGAAAAAAAGAAAAAAAAAAAAAAAAAAAGAAAATTACAGCTAAGCAAAATACTAAACCTGACACTAGAAATCCCCAAACTAAAATATAGACCCAACTTAACCTAAGCTCCATCTTAAACTGACACCAACAAAAAAGTTTTATAGACTTTCAATCATAAAAGAGCTTTTGAGGCTTTTAGTCCACGTCTTTGTTTTGAGGTTAATATTATTTTTAAGGTTTCCATTTTTGTTGTGGAATAGAATAGAATAGAATAGAATAAAATAGAACAGAATAGAACAGAATAGAATAGAATAGAATAGTCAAGATTCCATTAGCATTAAATAATTTTTGTCTGTAATAGAATAGAATAGAATATTATTTTGTCCAGTGACCATTAACATAAAACCGAACATTAAAATCATTTTTGTGTCTAGAATACAATAAAATAGAATACAATTCTGTCCAGGTATCATTAATATAAAAATGAACATGAAATATTTGTGTCTAGAATAGAATAGAATAGAATAGAATAGAATAGAATAGAATAGAATACTATTCTGTCCAGGGATCATTAGAAAAAAAACTGAACTAAATGTTTGTATCTGGAATAGTGTAGAACAAAATAGAACAGAACAGAACAGAATAGACCACACCGAATTATGTCCAGAGACCAGTATCATGAAACCATGGCACACAGAAAGGACAGAGTGATGCAAAAAGCTCAGAATAAAGTCATTCTTGAGCCCACTGCTGTCTCAGACTCCATCAGAAGGTCAGCCAGAGGCTGAGCGAGAACTGCTGAAATGTCTGTCTCATTATACAGGGAACCCTGGATAATCTTTTCATTGTAGATGCTGAATCTGACTGCACTCTAATTGGAATGCAGTGGATTTCAGCTATTCGAAGCATTAGAATCTCACACTGCATTCTGCTTAAAAGGTGAAGAAACAAAAGGTGGCCAGACTTTGTAATTCTGTGATGGATTGCAGCAAAATGGAGGTATAAATAAGACTGCATTTAATTCTAAGGTCATTGCGGTATTCTACAAAACCTATAAAACTACAATTCAGCTTATTTTTCTCTGCCAGCTACCAAGTTTCACTCCCTGAACTGTTCAGCTTTAGAGTTAACTCCAGTGAAATCTTCTCATAAACACAGGCAGCAATCAAACTGGCAATCTACCTAAACCTCATAGCACACAACCAAGGAAAATGGAAGAAAAACAGACAGTAATTGTGAAAAAGAGACAGTTCAAAGAAACAAACACTGAAGCCATCCTTCATCCAGAACAGAGAAAAATCGCAAAATTGTCACAAATGAGCAGAAGCAGGGAGCATTGGTCTATTGTGACAGGCTGTGCTGTAGCTCCAGGCCTGTGGTAAGACTGACAGGTATTTGTTAGAGTGAGAGCAGGAGAAGAGGCTGTGATGTTATCATTCACATAATGTCCTGATAGATTCATCACACCAACCTGAGTCAGTGTACAATTCCAACAAACTGCCAGTCTTGCTACGGCAATGTTTTCAACAGGACAGAAATGTTTTAGTAAACATAAGAAAAAAACATTCTGTGCTGTGTGAGGAAAACCCATTTCATACCATCTTAAATGGAATTTTGGAATATAGCAGCTGGTTTGTTGATGGAATAAGGTGGTCTACCAGATCACCCATCAGCCCTACCAACCATCTACTCCAGCTTGGACCATCTAAGGAGGACCAGCTACTGACCAACTTGGACCAACTAGAAACTATGCAACTAACTACCATCAGAATCAGGTTTTACCTGGATTTTCCAACAAAAAACAAATTACTCTTTAAAGTAAAACTATGCAAGGCTAAAAAAGAATGAATCCCAAATATCTCAACAATGCCTTTATTGTAGGTGTGATGAGATCTCGTGACGAGATCTTGCAAGATCTGATGTGTCTCGCGAGATCTGACTAGTCTTGCAAGAAGGTGACAATATCCTCGTGCAGGCCTTTCAGATAATTTTGCATTACACTGGCCCTTTCACCAGTGGTATGTAATATAAGGTATGTAAGATATTATGTTCACATTATGCAAGTGGCCGCATAATAAGTGGAAAAAATACGAAGTGAAGTCTATTTTATTTTGAATTAATTAACCAAAAGTAGGTCATTACACAAATCACGATATGGACTAGTATCTATAAAGCTGCAAAAGTCGATTTAAATATGAATCCTGCATGTTCTGCCTGTCTCTGTTAATGAATTGCGCAGACGCACGGTTTACACACACACACACACACACACTAAAGCGCGCGTGTCGCTCGCAATGATTTCAGTGTCTGCCGTCTCACTAAATGAGGACGTAAACACATGAACAACATTTCCGCTCTAAAAGTCACTTCATGAGCATTTTACCATTTGATTTGAGTAAAACTAGCATCATATCACATACACAGAACTGTAAAGGTATTCACGGCAATCCGTCAAAATAAAAGTCAGATTTGAAATAACTACAATAGAATGTACACAGCCTACTACTACAATGAAACAAACGTTATTTAAAGGAATGATCACACAACATTTCTTCCATGTTTTAATTTTAATAGTAAATCCCATTTGTTTGCCAAAAAAGTTTGCTTAATTTTCAATAATTGAATGATAAAATTAATGTTTTATGGCTTCATTTGATAACAAGAAAAATGTAAATACACAACAGAGGATTTCTGAAGGGAAAAATTCATAAGGCTACTTGAAGAAAAAATTAAATGAATAAATTAAGTTGTGTTATGCTTTCAAATAGCAAGACATGCTAAAACACAGAATTTGGTAACAATAAAAAATATAAATAATATGGTGAGAAAAAATAAAACATTTCATAGGGCCCTAAACATGTATTTTTTTGTTAAACTTTTAATAAATTGATGTGAAAATGTATATACTAAAACTATAATAAAAAAATTAAATGGAAAAAAAAAACATTTTTTTATTAAAGTGGAAATCAGTTTACTAAATAATAAACTTGACTGTCTGCTACTTTAAAGGGATATTATTTGTGTTGTTTATTATTTATTTTTATGAATACTATTTAATTTTGTGCAATTACTTGCCTGTCAGTTGAGTTTGTTTTGCAGTGTTTACATGTTGCATATACCTGCATAAAATTTATTCAAATAGATTTTTAATTTCATAAAGTACAATTTGATTTCAAAATGCACCTACATTTTTTGCATTTTGTGTTTTTCAGTTGAATAAAAGAAAATCTTTCCCTATATATTTCATCATTGAGGTTTTCTTTAAAAAAGTTGAAAAATCTCTTTTCGTCTCGTTCTCGTGAACCCAGTCTCGTGTCTCGTCTCGTGGGATAAGTGTCTCATCACACCACTACTTTATTGCTTATTGAATAAAAGCCAAATGATCTTGCACAAGTTTTCTGAGATCTTACATCAGTTGCTATTATGAAACACTGGTGCCAAATTATTGTAACACCCAAAGCATTTTACACCAAGAATAAATCTAGGAAATAAAGTGAAAACTAAGAAATGGGCTAAATGTTATGCTCACAATGACAAAGAGCAATTCAGCTTGTAAAAGTTAACATCCTCAAACAATTTTTTTTTCAATACTTGCCATGCAGGATGAATGCAAACAGGAAGTTGCATTAGAAGATCTATCTACATGTTTTTTCAGGGATGCACAATATATATATCAGTACAATATCAGTAACCGTCTGCTATTCAACATTTTTGTAATTTATCACTATAAGTATTATTTACATATAAACACATTTACCTTCATCTTACGCTTACTTATTTCTTTCAAAACACTTATTATTTAACAACACTTTTTAAATGTACTTTTCAGTCTAACTCAACCCATTTTTACTGTACATTATCATGTTGTGATGCTCACACTGACTTGTATGCATCACTTAAAACAATTTATATTAGTTTTTAGTGTTTTACTTTAACTCATTTAGACACAATAGTCTTATATTTTGATATCTGCCATGCCATTTATTGGTGATCAGCCATAAAATAAAATTAAAAAAAATATGTTTTATTTTTATGAATAAATAAAAACAATACTGGTGGTCAGAATTTTAATATTGCACATTGTTGTTTTTTTCTTGAAGGCAAGTACAAACAGTGTCAAAAACAGTGCACAACAGAGATAGATGTGTGTGTTTCAGAAGAGGGCTTGCAACCCACTGGGGAGAAGGAAGTGTATGAGTGAGAGACAGAGGAGAGGATTGACCCCTCCCAACAGCATCTGCAAAAGACATCCATCAGTTCAAACCCTTCTCAAAGCTCCCCTCTGCTTACAGTGCACAAATTCAGCCCTTTCTTAATCTCTTATCTCTCCTCTCAGCAGTCACACCACTGAGCCTGAGACACTGCTGTAAAGACTCATCACACTGCTGCTGACTGACATATGCTGAACTGAGACCAGTTTTTAGGTGCAGAATCGGGTAAGAGGACGTTAAATCAATGCAAGATGACACAGCTTTACAGTTGGTTACTTCAAGGCAGAGCGCCCCCCCCCCCCCCAAAAAAAAAATGGACAATTCTGTAATCATTTTATTTACCCTCATGTTGTTTTAAACCTGTATGACTTTCCTCTGTGGAAAACAAAGAAGATATTTTGAAGAATGTTTTGTCTGCAATAATTTGATCCTATTGACTGATTGTTTGGATCCAAAAAACACCAAGGCATTTTTCAAAATATATTCTTCTGTGCAGGATTTGTTATGGTTAACTAAACTAAAACCATACTTGGAAAAAAAGAAAAATGTTAAATGAAATAAAATGTAAAAAATATATATATAATATTTCAGCTAGTTGCCAAGTCAACAATTCTAATGTTTACTTAGTTTAAAAAAGGTTAACTAAAACCAATAAATAAAAATATAGATATTTTTTAAAACTCATTAAATAAATATATAGCTAATATTAAAGTAAAAACAAAATATAAAAATAAAATCTATAGTACATTATAAAAAATACAGTTCATCAATTATAATATAATATATAATAGGGCTGGGCGATATATCTAACGATATGATCATGCGCATCTAGTCAGTAAATCTGGTTCCGTGATTACCGCTAAATCGGCATCACCTGCTCTTAAATGGAGTGGCATTTAATAGACAGAGCCGTAGATCATTGACAAGCTACGCAATATCGGATTTACTGACTAGATGCGCATGATCATATCGTTAGATATATCGCCCAGCCCTAATATATAATAACACTGCTTCAGTGTTACCTTGGATGCTGTGATATCTGTAAGAATGGTATCTCCTTAAAATATGTTCCCAAAACTAAAAAAAAAAAAAAAAAAAAAAAAAAAAAAAATCACCATTAAAAAGAAATCAGACAGACAGAAATGTCTCTTCGCTGCTATATGTGTTGACCCTGTCACTCTACACTATAACAGAATGAAACCCTCAGCTGTTCTAAAGCAGTTGGGAGCGCATGGCCAGTGCCAATCAATAGTAATAATAGCAGGGAGAAATGTCACCATGTCACAATATGGCTTAAAAGCGGTCCAGGATAATTCATCTAATGAACAGCCCAGAAGAGACAGACCCTGAGGCCTGGTGTAGCTGAATAAATCCATATTCCACTCATCATGTCCAGGCTTATACACCTGACAATTCCAGTGCTCTGGTTGCACTGTACTTTAGGTAGGAGAAACTTTTTTTTATGTTTTGCAAGTCTCTTATTTGATTAAAAGCATTAAAAACAGTAACATTCTGTTTTTGATTTAATACATTTTAAAATGTAATTTATTCCTATAGTGGCATCTGAATTTTCAGCAGTCATTATTCCAGTCTTCAGTGGCACATAATCCTTCAGAAATCATTCTAATATGCTGATCTGCTGGTGCTCCAAAAAAAACTGTTATTATTATCAATGCTGAAAACATTTTTGTTGCTTAATATTTTGGTGGAAAGTGGAAACCATAAAATTTAATTCTTTAAAAAAATCTTACTGACCCCAATTTATTTAACAATATATTCCAGGCTCCGTTCAAAAAAAAAATTGTGGCATTAATGTTGATTAAAATTCATTTTCACACGTGTCTGAAATATATAGGTTTCTGTTAAGACTTAAAACAGAAGTGAATGGAGCCAATTTGTTAAACAGTATTATAGCAACAAGATAAAAACAATATGCATGAAAATTGACTTTAGTGTTAAAAAATATATATATTATTAACCTTTTCTCTATGAAGTTATAAAAATCTGCTGCCATGACAACACAACACCCTAAAATGTCTATAAAAAATTATGATTTAACCAGATTTACGGCTCAAATAATACATAATCTGCTTTTAAAAAACCTCAAAAAATTGGCCGCGTGTTGGTGGTAAGGTTACTGAACTCTCAAAACATCAACAATTAATTTTTCAAAAACATACATCAATGCTGTTTAACATATAAGCAAGATTCACTGTGCCTGCCTGCATGGTGGATAATTCCAATACCAACAGCGGACCAAAGCTATGTTGAGACTTGTCAAATACACAGGAATTCGTCCTAAACAAATGTTGCAATGCATTACACATAAACTATATATGGCAAACAACATTTAAAAACAAAACCTAACAAATTACACAGATAAACAACATCAAACCACCTCGTAAAAGAGCACAACGAGCTAAAGACGCTATCAGCATATCATTTCCTAAACAACAAACCAAAACATTGTATGATCATGTACATTAAACTATGATGCTTAAAATGGCTATTCAAACAGGCACAACTCTTTTATTTAGTGTATAAGGACAGATTTTTAAGGCTGACTGAAAATACTCCACCATATAAAAATATAGCCTCAAGCACAGCTCTGCGCCAAGCCAAGCCTCCTGGAGTTCTTTCGATCAAATTTGCAATGGAAATATGAAATATGGCTTTAGGTGGCCCTACTCCACCCTGAAGCAGATAAAAATGTTCTTTGTTTTATAGATGATCTCATATACAGTGTAATGTTTTCAAATGAGATGCTTCACCTGACATGAGCTCTCCAACCCTTAAATGCCAATAAGAGTCAGAAACTCCCTTCTTATCTTGGAGCAGCTTCTAAATAATGAATGATTACCATTACACAGTGGCCCGTAATTAATGTCAGCGCTATAAAAAAGTCCCACGTAGCCTACCTGCACTGGTACAGCTTAGAAAACTCCAGAACTGCATGGTGTATTTCCATGTAGGCCTACCTTCCCAGATTCTTTCCCCAGCGCTCCTTACCTGAGCTAATGACGTAACGTTACAGGATACCTGCAGAGGTTCCTGACGCCCACACATACACGCACGCCTAGAGAAGCTCCGCCCACCATATAACGCTGCTCTGATTGGTCAACATCCACGAAAAGCAGGTGAAGCGCAAATACTCAATCAATAGACACAGCGAGTGACTCATTTCCGTGAATCGGTTCTCTCGAACAGTTCGTTCCAAACAGCAGGTCTTTACGTCACAAGTTTTTTACGTCATCAAAGTTATGTTTTTTTTAGACTTCACGTGTTTTTATTATATGATATTTTAAAAACCTACTCGATTTCGTATGTGTCTCTAATTCGTGAACTAATTGTTCACACAAGTTGTGGGAAGCGGTTGAACAGA
Organism: Cyprinus carpio; assembly: GCF_018340385.1. Taxonomy (NCBI): domain Eukaryota; kingdom Metazoa; phylum Chordata; class Actinopteri; order Cypriniformes; family Cyprinidae; genus Cyprinus; species Cyprinus carpio. Next base: position 12,463,557 of record NC_056587.1, read on the forward strand.
TTCAGTAGAAAGAACCGCCTCAAAAGAACGATTCGTTCACGAATTTCTAACACAAGTCAGCAAAAAAGCAGCAGAAGAATAAAACCTTAATAAGAAATCGAGGATATGGCTGTTTACATCTTGCTCACCTTGCTATTTTTTTTTTTTTTTTTTTTTTGTATTCCAGTAAGTTTTATATATATATATATATATATATATATATATATATATATATATATATATATTATATATATATATTATATTTAGTGAAATCATTAATGATAAAACAACCAGTCAACTAATTATCAACCCCCAATTGATACACCACCTCCACGTATCCGAAATATTAGGCTACCTGAAGCAGGTAACTAACCAGCCTACTGTACCTAATGATAAACTACCTATATAACCAGCACTAGTGTTCATTAAGTGGAAATATTTGCACTTAATACATAATATTGGTAGAAATCATCACAGACAAATGCTACTAATAAATCTTTGCCGCGCACTAAACTAGCATTGTTTGTCTTTTGTTATTGTTTTCAGTTCACCATGTGAACAGAAACAGTCTGACAACGACACACAGCCCCTAACGCAACACACTTAACAGCGAACACAACAGATTTATACCGGGTTATTAAACATGCAGATTAGAGTTAAATTAGTCACGACGCTTTTTCCGTGAGGAAGAAAATGGCTTGAAATTACTGAGTATGGTCTCTTTTGCGTTGCCAGGAGCATTAGTCCTGCAAAACCGTGCACATCTGACTTTTATCAGCAATTTAATAATGATACGGGAATCCTAAGCACGCTACAATACAATAACACGCCTCGCATTCACAATGCAACACAACGTTTCAGACTGGCCCATGAAAGCCCACTCTCCAGGTCCAAGAGCCCCTCACGCTATGCTACCAAGCTAACACAGTTATTGCAATTATTACAGCAAATATAAAATGTGCATTCTTAACCAGGAGTAATATTTACCCTATTATTTTCATCGGATGTCTCCAAAAACGCGCCTTCTTGATAAACACCCTGTAATCCGCAGTGTTTGGCTTTGGTTTGTATCCCGTGCTAGCGCTGTTTGTGGGTTCGTCCAGGCTCCGTGGGGTCTGTAGTGGATCTGAAGCCGGAATCCTCCCTCTTGCTCTCACTCGCACTGCTGCTGGTGATGACCGATTTGCCAATGAATCATTATGTTGAACCAATTCTTTTGAATCATTCTGTAGAACCGATTCGCAAAGCTAATGTAAATGGCGTGCTAACCATAAATAACGACAAATATGTGACAGGTATGAGCATTTACCTGTGAGGTGGGGGGGGGGGGGGGGGGGGGGGGGCACATGGGCTTAATTCCAGTGAAAGCATCACATGCAACACATCTTTAAAAGTTATGATTAGGTCTACATCTAAATGCATCACACACACATTTAACTTGATAAAAGTATAAGGGAAATTCAATTAATATGTGTTTACGTCCAAAAAAAAAAAAAAAAAACGTGCATAAAATTCTGGGAACGTTGGAGTGATGTCTCAAAAGAATCAGTAAATTGATTCATTGAAACGAACGAGTCAAACGAACTGATTTGCTAAATGAATCAGGTTTTCCAACGCTGGCTGCGGCAGTTCTGAATTTCTCGCTCCAATATGGCTGACTCGACCTCAGGCTGTCCAGTCTTCTTAAAAATATTAAGTGATGATAACTTGCATTTGGAAAAAAATAAGCTAGGCATATTTACTGGTACAATAGACTATACATTATATGTACTGAATATGGTGTTGATTGTGATTCATTTGGCAAATTTTCCACCAACTGGGGGAAAATATCTTATATCTTATCAACTTTATCCAAGAATGTGCTCACAAAATGTTTCTTTGACATCAAAACTAATAAGATCCATGAATATGGTCTGATATTTTGCTTCTCAATTATACAAATTCATTCTTATGTCATGCACAGCAGCTCTGAAAGCATTGCTGCACGCCTACACACACACTCCAGGGACTTAGGGACAGGATGGATGTGTGCTGGCTTTGTCTTCCAGACACATCCCCAAAATTCCTTCCAATGACATCTGACAGTTAGATGGCTGACCCCAGGGTCAGAATGTTACACATCAACCAATCACTGCTCTCTGCATGGGCGGCAAATATCCAGCCAAGGGCCCCTTCTGCAAACACCTCCAGAGTGAGAAGGGCTGATCCAGAATGGCTCCATGTTTATTAAGTCTTATTTATTTGAATATTAAAGACAAACACAATATCCACATAAGTAATGCTATTTAAAGATGTGACATTACATAATCAGTTTTCAAGGGGAAAGGGAGGCTGATCTAGGAGGAGATTGATAAAAAAAAGAACAAAGCAAAATATAAATTTAATTAAACTTGTAAAGCACATTTATGCCATGTTTCATGTTGTTTTTAATAAATATTTGTTCATTATTTTTCTTAATTCTGAATGAATACAAATTCCCATTATTCTAATTATTGTAATGCAAAATGTAATACATTATTTCAATCATATTTATACATTATTATTTATAATATTTAAAACCAAGGGCACTATTACTGATGTTGTACTGAATTTATTCTTATTTTAGTACAAAAATAGTGTAACAGATAGGACAGTATAATTACATTACCACAGTAATATTTTTTTGCACGCAGTAATGAGACTTTTAGGGAAAATGTGCTTAACTGCCAATAAAATATTGTCAAAATGCAAGCACAGGCCCATTATGTATCTAAAAGATTCTAAATGCTTTATAATTGTTTTATTTTTATTTACTTTTTACTTAATGCAATTATAAAAAGAAAAGAAAAAAATACATTTTGAGACCAAATACAACCCAGGCATTTCTATGTGAGATTCCCCCAAAACATTTGTCATATAAAATAAATACAGATCTGCAATTACAAAAACCAAGATAGTAGTGTCCATCAAAGAGGGTTTCATACAATCTTACAAGCCACTCCAGAGACACCACAAGGACTGGCACACTGTTCCACAATCTACTTATTATGGCTGCAGTCCATCTTCAAGCAGTGCTAGTGTTTGGACCTCGGTTCCCTTTGATGGAGGGCTTTTCAGGAAATTGTGTACATGGCAACTCCACAAACCTCACCCGATTCTATATTCAGCTTTCTTGGAATAAGAAAAAGTTTTCAAAGGACCGAGAGTTTTTAAATTAATTCAAAAAGATATAATAAACTGTTATTTATAATTTACAACCACAAGCTATACAAAAATATATATTTTCACAGAGACCGTTGAGATCTGAGCATTCTTAACATAGGACTATTTGTAGAAAGAAATCCTTGTAGTAGTTGTTTCAATCCCTTATCTAGCTTGATAAGTATTTGCAACTTTCAGGTTATTCTAGTTGGACCTCACAGTACCATCATTGTCTAACTCTAATCAAAACCAGTATAAACAGCTCTGCTCACCAAAGCTTGATGGTATTACATAGCACATTTTAAAGGGCAACTGTGACTACATTTCTTCCCCTGTGCTGTGAGCACTGAGTAACTACTTGCATGTCACAGATCATGATGCCCCTGTTTATAGAGCTGATAACTTAAAAACTTAAAATCAAGTTTTGTAAGCTTGCTTAATCTGCTCTCCAGATGGCGATTTTCCCATCACTTTTTGCAGAGCCGCTGAGTATGTATCGGTCCTCTGCTGAGAAGAGAGTTTGAACAGTGTCTTCATGGGCCTCAAGCTCCTTCTCAACCTTCAGGCTCTCAGAGTCCAACACAAAGATCTTCCCCAAAACCTTACTGAGGCCTGGCCCACCATTACAACCAATCCAGACCTAGAGAAAGAGGAGACCACATATATATAAATCAGCTTCCGGTGTGCTATATGCTCTCATTTCATCCAAACAAACAAAAAGACATTACATGTTCAAAAGTCTGGGGTCATTAATATCTATTAACGTTTTTGAAAGAAGTCTCTTATGCTCACCAAAGCTTCATCTATTTAATAAAAATGCAATATCATTTTGAAATATTTTACAATTTAAATAACTGTTTTTTATTTTAAGTATGTATTCCTGTGATGGCAAAGGTGAATTTTCAGCAGTCATTACTCCAGTCTTCTGTCACATGATCCTTCAGAAATCATATGCTAATTTAAGTGTTTAAGAATGAATAGCATTTCAAAAGTTCAAAAGAACATTTAAAATTCCTGAAGGTATGACCATAGAAATGACATGTAAAATGTAACATTTTACCTGATCCTTCACTCTGATCATACAGGTGACCCCACTGCAGTTAGGCACTGTGACCTGTTTAGGTGCTTTGAGGGGGTCACTGGAGTCCCATATACAAAGCTCTGCTGAGTCAGTGAAACTTGTCCAGATCTGTCTTTTCTATAAAAACACATAACAAGAGCCCGAGATCAATGATTATATCTGAACACATTATAATTTTATGCAATTCACACCATTTAGTGGCATGGCTGACCTCTCTGACTGTCTGGGTGTCAAATGTCTTTATGTAAAAAGCATGAAACAGCAAAGGAAAACTACACACTAAAACAGCATAAAGCTGCATAAAGTCATACACAGAGATACCATAAATACTCATTTATTAAAATAATAAATAAAGATTTATAACTTAAAACATGCTTTTTTATACATCATAAATCTTTATGAATAAAAACAGATGTACTGTCTACAGTATATATATTTTAGGAAGGGGGATAATCATATTTGGGGGTCATATTTGGTTACAGCTGATACTGTGAGGGGACCATGAAAATACAAACCTCCATAAGCAGTGTGACCCTGCTGAAGGATGTGGTTTTCACATCATCAGGGAGGGAAATCTTACAAAGCAGATCTCCACGGGGACTCAGCTTCATGACACAATCCCTGGCACCTCACAAGCAATAAACACACATGCTAAATTTAAATTAAGTACTGTATACATTGATAATATATTCAATAACATTCAATAATGTTAAAGGGGTCATATGATGTTGCTAAAAAGAACATTATTTGGTGTATTTGGTGTAATGCAATGTGTTTATGCGGTTTAAGGTTAAAAATCATATTATTCTCCACATACTGTACATTATTGTTGCTCCTCTATGGCCCACCTTTCTGAAACGCGTCGATTTTTACAAAGCTCATCGTTCTGAAAAGTGAGGTGTGCTCTGATTGGCCAGCTATCCAGTAGCAACAAGCGCTACTCTATACTGCTCAAAACCTGCGTTTGAATCATCAGTGGCAAATTCTTTAAATATGAAAACGTACTTACAGACTGTGAGTCAGAAGCGGCAGACTGTCCCGACAAAGTTGGAATTGCCCCACTTTATAGAAACAGACACCGTATTGTAGGCTACTCTCTCAGGAAACAGTCCTCATCCTCCGTAAAATGCACTGCACACATCTGAATATTTGGGTTGAACTGTTCTGGAACAGTGTTGTAAATACAACTAAACCACTGATTCTAATTGTGTACTTTAAGGCCAAACAAATTAGTTTCGCTTTCACAACAAAACACACAGCGTCTCCACGACATGGCGCCAGAGGCAACAGTGAGAATAAAAGTTATGCCTTCTTTCTTTCCGTGAACATTTGGGCGGCATTATGCAGATCTTCCCACATCTTGACATAGCATGTTAGAATGAGCCATTTTAGGTAGGAGTGGTTGACTCTTGATGTTTACATAGAATATCTCTTTGGATTTGAAACTTTAGTCCAGGGATCTCCAACCCTTCTCCTGGAGAGCTACCGTCCTGCAGACTTCAGTTCCAACCCTGCTCCAACACACCTGTCTGTAATTATCAAGTAGCCCTGAACACCTTGATTAGCTGCTTCAGGTGTGTTTGTTTGGGGATGGAGCTGAAATCTGCAGAACAGTAGCTCTCCTGGAGCAGGGTTGGAGACCCCTGCTTTAGTCTTTGCAACTTCACAGATCTTCTTTATGCACCAAGAAACTGTAACGCTCCAAAGAGAAAGGAAAAATTGAAATCACATCATATAACCCCTTTAAGCTATACATTGGCAAAAGGAATAAAAAATCATAAAAATAAAGAATTAGCCACCTGAATGCTTTTGTAAAATGTAATATATAAAAATCCTACAGTACATATTGGACCTTCTAGTTAACAACAGTTTTGGACAGTTTAACCAAGCTTAAACTTACCACACCATAAGTCGTCATTGTTAATCTGAATGGACTGCAGTCTCTCACAGGACAGATGAAACTGCCTCTTCACCTTCAGAGAGGGGACATCCCAAACGATCACAGTGCCATCTGCACTACAGGAATACACCTGTGCTTGGCTTGGAAAGCACATCAAAATCACATTTCTACATAGTGTAATCTCTATTCTCAACAACCGCTACCAAATATACAGAAAGTACCACAAAAAATGCTGCCACCTGCTGGTGACACTTTAAATTGTATTTTTGGAGTACGTAATATTTTTCTTTATTTTTAATCTATCTATAACAAACAAAATATGTGTGTGTGTGTTTGTTTACATATATATCTATATATATATATATATATATATATATATATATATATATATATATATATATATATATATACACACAATACATTCTAGTAAAATTATATATATTTATATAATTTTTTTATAATATTTATTTAAAAAATATTAATACAAATGATCACAATGAAGTCTGTCTAATCCAACCTCAGCCAGGATATAGACCCTGTGAATGATGTTACTGTCCAATACTCACCCTGGTCTGTTCTCAGGGTTCAGTTTCTGAAGGGCAAAGTCTGTGACCTCTCCACGGTGCTCAGTCAGCTGTTTATGACACAGCATACTGCGAGTGTTAATTATGTAAATGACGGAGTCCTGAGAACCAATCCACACCTGCTTCTGGTCCAATCCCATCATGCAGTTCTGGGCACCAAAAAAAAAAAAAAAAAAAAGACTGGTGTGAAATCTGTTTTGAGAGTTAGACTGTAATTTTCACTCTTCCACAGATCCAAAGAAGTATAAGAAGTATAGGACACTGAAAACAAAGCTGCAACAAGATGTCAAGGTGCTCCAATCCACAAGGTGGCATCATACACAATTTACGGAGGTCCCTTAGGCCCCTTTACTTGAACAACACATTCTCAAGGACTGCAGAGTCACTAAATAGATTACTTAAATAAAACATCTGATATTGCTGATATAAATTACTTTTCTATCATCTTAAATATATAAAAATATATCAATATATTAAATCTTAAACTCAAACAGCAGCATCTTACCAGTCGAGATTCTCCTAAATGAATACAGTTTTGCATCAGGGACCAACTGACTGCATCAAACACAACCACTTTCCCACAGCTGAGAGCACACCAGAGCTTAGGGTTTCCTTCCACATCTCTGTCTGGGACAGTTAACTGGCCTGGAAGAAGTTAAAAAGATTTATTTAACATGAAATCTTACACAAGCACAGTTTATATAAATCTTACACAACACAGTTGCTTACACAAATAAAGTTTATATTTATAACTGAAAAAAAAAAAAATGAAAAAGTTTCATTTGATAACATGCAATAACCTGATGAATATTTAAACTGAATTAATGTATATCATAATCTGACAAAATCTCATGGGGACAGACCCGGACCATAAACATATTTCACATATTTCCCGGACCATAAACATATTTCACCAAAAACTCCTGCATGCTGACCTGGAGTGTAGAGCAAGACATCGACAGACTGAGGGTGCGTCATGTTCTGGGATGGATTGATCTTGTGTTTCAGAGTCTCTGCTGTGGGTCTGGGGATGATCATGGGGACTGTGGGAATGAGGACAAGATACTTTAATACAACTGGCTTGTCTTCATCATACAGTTGTTCTTACAGGTAGGGAGTGAGACACACCTTCTTGTCGCTGCTTTTCAAAATAGGCCAGTTTGGAGGCAGCAAAAATAGCCTTCTGTGTCTTTAAACATGCCACCACTGCATCCATAAGCAGGACATTGGTCAGTGCCTGCTGCACACACTGGGGGTCCTGATAAACACAAGAGATCACAGAACACAAACTAAAGTATTTTATGCATTTGTAGTTTAAACATGCATTGATCTAGAAAAGGAATGACCTCAAACAAGGAAAGAGAAACAAACTTGAATCCTTAATAAAAAATTATAAAAAAACACATTGAACAATTTACACCTAGTGAAGGAATGGCAGGAAATGGGAATGAACTAGTAGGGCATATTAAAGCATTTATGTGATTGTCAAAACAAAGCATTATTTCGACAGAAACACTGAATAGCCGCAAATTCCTTTGGTGACAGTTTTCTATTTGCTGCAAGACATATTTATGAACTAATATAAATTCATTTCTTATCTTTTTTTTTTTAAGTATAATTTCTTTGTTCAAGTTTTCAAAAGATACATTTTTACCCTGAAATGTTCATACCCTACCAGTCAAAAGCTTGGGGTCAGTAAGATTTCTTGTTAAATTAAGATTCAAGATTCAAGAATTAATTCAATTAATAATTTTATTTAACAAGTACACATTAAATTGAGCAAAAGTCACAGGCTTTTACACAGATACAAAAAAATTATACTTCAAATCAAAGAATTCTGAAAAAAACATTATCCACGAAATTAAGCAGCAAAATGGTTTTGAACATTGATAATAATATGTATATTTCATCCAGCAACAAATCTGAATATTATAATGATTTCTGAAGGATCATGTTACACTGAAGACTGGAGTAATGGATACTGAAAATTCAGCTTTGCCATAACATGAATAAATTCAATTTTAAAAGAAAAAATATTTCTAGAAAATTTTCAGTTTATATTTGATGTTTTGCTATATTTGTACATTATTGTTGCTCCTCTATACCCCTCTTTCTGAAACGCGTCAATTTTTACAAAGCTCATCGGTCTGAAAAGTGAGGTGTGCTCTGATTGGCCAGCTATCCAGTGCATTGCGACTGGCTGAATACCTCAAGCGTGTGACGAAAATGTTATGCCCCTTACCATGCTGTGATGTCGTGTGTCCCAGAGCGCCGAGACAAAACCAATAAAACCCCTTATAAAAGAGACATTTGTTGCATCCAGTGGGGACATAATTACTTATATGAATTATACGTCTTTTTACGCGTTGCATTGCATATCGCACCGCGTAAACATAAAACCATGTCTGCATTTATGATCAGATAGGCAGCACAAATAGCCTTCTGTATTCCAGTTTTAGATATTTCACAGTCCAGGTGAATTTTACCTTATGGTTGTCTGTCATCATTCTCCCAGCCCACATCTCCTTGACCATCAGGTTCCACAGTTCACACTCAGATTTTAAATTAGCCTCAAATATTTCTTTCCTTTGGCTGTTCTTGATCTTTAGAGATGGGATCCTCAAAAGCGGGGCAACGGAGATGTTCACTTCCTGGGTTCACAGGATTCATACGGTTATCACAAACACTAATTTCTCATTTTAAAAGTAATATTACAGCTTATAGGTATAAAGACTCACAAACCTCAATGTCCCTAAACTTGGCGATCTCAACATATCCACATCTGCATGTCAGCAGAAAGAGCCTCTTTTGAGTCATGGCAATTTTACCAGCACCATAACTGGTCTTCACAGAGCTGGACAGCTTGTACACACACTCATTGTTGTCTAGGCGTTCCAGGACCTCAGCAGGCAGGTCAATGTCTTGTGCTTCTGCCTCGGCCTGTTTCCAGAAGCTATAAAACACTCTGAACATCTCTGGATGAATATGCTTTTCCCCACCTGAGAAGAACAAACATATTATAACAAAATATTTTACACAATATCTCAATAAATAACAGAATATTATTTTATTTTTCAGATTTTTAATTAATATTTATCTTATATTTATATATTTATATTTATCACTTACTTTTGTCTAAATACATTAAAAAATAAGGTTTATAGATTAAACATTTTTAAAAGAGTTAGAATTGTACAGCTTGAAAATTTATATTCATTATTAGCCCGAGGTTTGCTAAACATTAAATATAAATTTAAATGAGCTATAGAAGACAGCAAAGGCCGATATATGCCAAATACTGACCAGTACCAATAAATTAAATATTCTATCTCTATTATCTCTGTTCAAAAATTCTATCTCTATTATTAACTGGTATAGTACAAACATATTGTGCATTCTTAATGGTTTTATACAATGACACACTACAGCTCAAACTTACCGACAATGAGAGCTTCAAACAGTCTCTGTGAAGTGGCCATGTCCCGCACAATACCAGATTGCTGAGTGCACGTCACAAACTCCTCCAGCTGCATGGGGGTCTTGGGCAGCTCAAACTTCTTTACATGATAGTCTGATTCCACATGCTCGCTTTTTTCATTGTTTTTCATCTGACAGATGAGCCGCTTGAGCTCAGATCGTTTCTCTACCTGGACTCTCTCCTCCATCTGCAGAGAGTCCATCAGCGTCTTCACCAGCTCTCCAGGAAAAATCGCAATATCTGTTTTGTAGAGGTTCTGGAAGTCGCTGAGGGCGTCCAATCGCTTAGAGCTCAGCATGTTGATGAGGCCGCGCAGGTAAAAGTATCTTGCTAGCAGAGAGGAATCATCAGGTGGGGTGGCTGATATGGCTTTGTTCAGCTGGAGGATAAGATCTCCAAAGTAATGGAGTACACCGGGGTAGTTCAAGGGAGAAGGGAAATCTGGGAGCTGGAAGATCTTGAATGGCCTGACTGGAATATTCATAGCTTTTGGGATAAGGAATTTCACAAAGACGATCAGTAACATAAATATATTACAATAATCTATAAATACAAAACTGAGTTGTGCCAATGCATTACAGTACTGCAGTTCTCTTACGCTTTTCAGGAATGATCTTAGTTGGAGACATCTGTTTGAGGAGACTCAGGTGTTTCTTGTTGTCCAGGTCAGGGAGACTTGAGCCCAGACGTTTACTCAAACCTCTCTCTAAAGAAACATTTCGCGAAACTATATCCTTTATGGTGGGTCTGCGAGAGTAATCCATTGATCTACACAATCTACAGAAATTAATAACAAGTTATTAAACAAAACAACAGCATATATTTGAAATATAATTTTTTTGTTTTGACATTATAAATGTATTTACTGTCACTTTTAATACATTTAATGCTTACAAACATCACTAAACATTTTTATTATTAATGTGTAAAATCCGGTGAGGAAATTTGTACGAAAAAGACAACACAGCTTCAACTTACTTTTGGTCTTCTGTCTGAGTACTAAGCTCCATTTGGGTAAATTTATCTCTTTTTCCATTCAAACGTTCTTTCAAGAAGGAGTGGAAAATGTGTGTTTCCAAGACCTGTCATGAATAAAAAGCCATCAGTCATACTATTCTATTTCAAAAGGTTGGAGTCCAGACATATTATTAAATGGAAAGCCACCTTTTTATAAAATGGTTTGTCGTCTGGCTCCCTGGTCTTCAGAAACTCATCAGTGTTGAAAACTCTGTGTTCATAATTAAGGTTATCACTGACATCTCTGGAAAAAGAAACATTTTTAATCACACGTGTATAGGATTCAAATTCAATTAGTTCAAAAGTCAGTTCTAGTGTTCTGCACAGGCTCTTACTGACCTAAACATGTTGACGATGAGCTCCAGGGTGATGTTTTGTATATCCGAATTGAGCCTGTGTTGCCAGTGTCTTCTCTGCATCCGCAGCTCATGAAGACTGCTACATATTCTCTGATGAACCATTTCCAAGTCATAGTGTAATTGAAGACCTTTCCTTCTACATGAAGAGCCAGCAAACCATTTACAATTCTGACAAATACATGACTGAATACATTACAAACATATAATAGGACCTGGGGCCTATACCATGAAACTGGTTTAGAGTTCAGTTTAGATTGTGCCTTAAATCCATTACACATAAATGGAGAGGAGGATTAGTGAAGGATCAAAGTCTTGAGGTGACAGAGAAAGAAGATGATCAGCATCATTGATTGGATTGTTTGGATTTGTCAATCAATCATGTAAGCTTGTGTTTGTTCAACTACCATCATTGTGCAGGCCCCTGGTCTCCCCAGCTGGGTCTGATAATGTGAGTTTATTAATATCTTGTATATTTTGATTACTCCAGTAGAATAAAATTCTGAACGTTAGCAAGACTGCATTTAATGGTTAAATGTTTCTTACCGACACTTGAAACGCTGAGCAGCTGCCTGTGGGATGTCTGGGACGTCAACATAATGACAGCCAGAGCAGGACACGGTTCCCTCATCAATATTGATCAGAATCAGGTCATCTGTTAACTGATAAACAGACAATGATTTCACAGATCCCAAATCACAGAAGTGGACACGCTGTTGACTTAAGTAAAAATCATGAATATATCAACATATTAAAGTTAGCTAGGGACAGTTTTAATTGAGATAAATAAATCAATCCATTTTATAAATTTTATATGAACTAAAGCAGGGGTTTTCAAAAATTGCATGGGAAAATGATGCTCCTAAAATATAAAGGCATCTATAAACACACAATTATACTGTGTGAAAAATATTAATCGTAATATTAAAAATACAACTTCTTATTTAAAATGAACAATTTGTCAAAATTTAATACTTGACTTTTAGTATTATAATAGCTTTGGTATTGTACTAATGCCAAAAGAAATTATCAAATATGATGAATTATTATAAAATATGAATATGAATGTTTTGTATTAAGTTACATTTTAATGCAGAATAAAAATGTCATCAATAAAAATTATCAAAAGCCTTTTCTCCATTCAGAATTCGCCAGTCCCTCTATCACCCCATCTTGGACCCCAATTTGAAAAATCCTGAACTGCTGAATGAGTTAATAGGGACCATTATTTAGATTTTACCTTGGCAACGTCCTCATAGTGGCTGGTGTGGCATCCCATGAGGAAGGTAGTCGGTGCCATAACAAAGTCAAGCATCTGTTGGGACAGTATAGGCACCAGTGGGTGCTGCCAGTGCAGGGGCCAAATATACAGCATGAAACACTCTATGATCAGTGTCAGTTTGGCCCAGTCTGAGGAAAAGAACACCATACGCTGCTCTGTGAGTATACTGGCTATGATCTACAGGGGAACAGAGACATAAAACATTTTTTCAATGTGATGTGGACCAAAACATTCATTAACATGTTTGTTTCATCAAAAAAGTTCATCCATTTTTTTTTTCTAAAATTGACTGGTTGTGATTTCCAGACTGTCTGTGATCAAACAAAACTGCTAACAAAGAAAACGCCTCAATTATTGTTGTTTCCATATTAAGTCATCAGCATTTATGTTTGAGACCTGCAGCAGCTCTCTGGACTTGAAGCAGAAGAGCGGAAGATGCAAGTCCAGGTCGATAATAGGATGGTTTTTGTCTTCTCTGGATGGAAGGACAATCGTCAGAGGCCTTAAGGTGAACACCTGCCATGACAAATAATAAAAATATACTTCACATGTGTTATGCATTTTGTATTATGCATAGACTTTTTTTTTATTTTTTTACACAATTACAATTTGATTTCAGTTCTCCGACTTTGCTAAAGTTTAGATGTCTTAAAAGAACCCACCACATACAGCTGGCCAGGAGGAGGAACTGGGACTAGAGCCAGTTTAGCAGAAAACTCCTTCACTTGCTCTTCCATATCAGTAAATTGACAGATTTTGAGCTGATCTAAGAGGCTGCGGATGGGAGAGTGGAAACTCAGGAAATGGAAGAAAAGGTGGTGTGTGTGTCATTTTGGATGTTAAAATGCTTTCTCCTATATCGGTTTAATATGGAAAGACAACTATGACAGGCATTTGTAGGTTGAATTCTCTGAAATGTGTGAATCTCTGAAGTGATTTCAAAGCAAGCTCTTGTTGTTTCTCAATAATTCAACTAATGCAAATATATGTGTTATGGGTGTGTTTCTTATAGTATAGACAAACTGAGTACTTTATGAATGCATATTCGGCGCATTTTTGAGACACACAACTATTTGCACTCGCATCTTGCGCAAGAGATGAACAGAAAGCCATGTAAAGTTAAAAGAGGTTCAACTTTTAGAAAACATGTTTCGAGATTTTGTGGGAGTTTTATTTCATTCTACTGTGTCTCATTTGTTTTTAAATGCAATCGAATGATAGACGCTTTGGCTGTTTGTATTAAGTCAAGTCAAGTCATCTTTATTTATATAGCGCTTTACACAAAAAAGATTGCGTCAAAGCAACTGAACAACATTAATTAGGAAAACAGTGTCAATAATGCAAAATGACAGTTAAAGGCAGTTCATCATTGAATTCAGTGATGTCATTAAGCTATACATAAATACATGATGCTGTTTTGTTCATATTGTTAATGCAAATTAAATTTGATTTATAAATATAAGATTAGACGGTATTCACTTTTTATAAACAGACGTTATATCATTACACTGAATAAACAGTTCATTGAGGTGCATTATTTTGCTGCTTGCGCCCTCCTGTGGCTTCACGATACAGGTCAAATGTTTCCCTAAAACTTATTTAATCTGCATATAAAATATAAAAAATAGATATTTGTTTCAAAATGCAGTGGTTAAGTTTAAACCTTTTTTTTCTACTGCTCTCTAAGTTATAAAAAAAAGTCAATAATTATCAATACGGAACGATATGAAATATTATATTGTGATACTTTTTTAGTTATATTGCCCTGCTCTATATTCTCCTCTGTTTCCCAAATATTTTCTTGTTTTTCAATACATGTGAATAAATGTCTTGAATCTTACCTAGACAGACAGTCCTTGAGAGCATTGTAATATTGGTGTTTTGATATAACACATATTGCATAAGCAATGTAGAATTGTGGAGACTTGTACAAAGACCGGTGTCCATTCTGCATTTCTTCCTGTATAACAGGGTTTAAAACAAAATATTTGCATATGTCACTGCCTTAATCAAAACAGTATCAACTGAACACCACCATATAGTCTGGAAAGTACTCACAATCGCAGTTTTCAATTTCATTAATCAATGGTATTCATTTTATTTTGTGACCTAAAACAATGAATGATATTCATACGAGCCTGTGTGTGTGTTTTTGTGTGTCTACCCTATATATGTATGAAACATAACTGGATAGTGATATATAATGTGATGGAATTCATGATTCTGGTACATAAGATATCCTACTTTGTCCCAACATGACCTATGTTCTACTTTGAATAACCAAATAGGACATATTAATATGTTACTATTTTAAACACATATTCAGTCCACAGCATGCAACAGCAAGAAAAAAGCTGTAAATCAGTTGCCTAAAATTCAGTAGAAAATAGAATATTTGCATATTCAATGTTTGCATATTATAGGACTCAATATTTGCACTGTTAGCAGAAACATTCACTTTGCATTCGACTTCATTTTGCCTTCTTTTTTTTTTAAAACATTTTTGCTAATTCAAGCACAATAACTGAAATAATTTTAGCATTAAAATTAATAGGAACAACTGCAAAAGTGTTCACTAAACTGGCATTGAAACATATGAACAGATAAATAATCTTAAAGTTGTTAAATCTTAAAAGTAATCTTAAAGTTTATTAGTAAGAGTAATAAACTTTAAGAAAAAACATTTATAATGTCACAGTTATTCTGGACACACTCATAAACAGCAGGTGAAGTTCAGCACAGGTGTTCTGTCAATACACAACCATAATGAGAGGTTAATATACAGGTAATATAAAAAATGAACCTGACCTGTATTGATCTACAGTACTGGAGAACTACTCCATGAGACTGGTTTCCAAACACGTCAGTGAAGACTAGGAAGTGAAAATGTTCATCCTTTTGCTCCTTAGTTATCTGAAGTCCACCTGATTTAAAAGAAAGAAATGAATGTTTGTCTAATCTAATCATTCTAAACTAACGTTACACCTAAACTGAACTGCAGTATTAAACATATAAAGCACTGCTCGTTATAGTCAGTTAAAACCTTTATTATTACTCTTTATACTGTTGTGTGCTGACCTTTGACATGAATACTATAGAGATTTTATACTGTTTCTGAAATATTACACTGTGTAATATATTAAGATCTGCATGGAACAGGGTTGCAGGCAGCATGCACTGATATGATTCAACAACCAAGCTTTTGCACACAAACTTGTTTCACCTGGAAAGCAGAGTTGTGGCAGAGCCACCAGATTCAGGTCTTTGGGAACACTAACATCCTCTGTGGTTTCTTCTTTGGGGTTTCCAGACTTAATAACAGGCCTATCATTTTTCTTCTTAATGAAGAAGTGCTGTTGCTGGGTCTGGCTGAGGTTTCTCATGGCTGGTTCACTGAGACTCTCTTTAGACACAAATGGAGGTGCATGGACCTGCAGGACCACAGGATCGAGCAGCGGTAGAGGACTTCCATTCACCTGCAGCAAAGACTGGACACAATGCTTTTTCAGGACCACTGATATGACTTAATCTGATGAGAATATGAACAGAATTTGAAACCCTTTTTTTCAAAAGCAATATTCCCTTTTTTAGATGCAAAAAAAAAAAGATCAAATAAAATAAAACAAAATAAAATAATTTAATGAACCTTGGCACCTTTCACAAACAAACTGCTCCTATGAACCTCTATTAATAAAAAAAAAAAAAAAAAAAAAAAAAAAATATATATATATATATATATATATATATATATATATATATATATATATATATATATATATATATATATATATATATATATATATATCATTCATATATATAAAAAAAAAAAAAAAACAGATTTTATATTTTGAATAAAGGGTAAACTTCAAAGTTAAAACTGAAAACAAAATGCACCCAAATCAGGGATTCCATCAGAATATAGTCTATAGCTCTAGACCTGTCCCATCATGTTTGATGATGCATATGTTGTTTTTAAAATAGGGATCCTCTGTTGTAAAGGCGGTGCCTTACACCTCATTACAGTTTAACAAAAACTCGCAGAAGGAAATTATTTTACCTGGGACAGCTCCTTCAGTTTATCATTTGCAGCTCCAACAACGACACATGCTTCCAGTAATCCTGAAGGAAGACCGTCTGCCATTGATAATCAACAGGATTGGCACTCCTCATAAGATCTGTGAACAGAGAGATCAGTGAAGAAAATTACTGTTATTATATTTACAGTAGCATTCAAATTTATGGGGTCATTACTTTTTTTAAAGAAATTACTTTAATTCAAGCATCCATTAAATTGATGAAAAAAATGAAATGAGAGTGAAAAACATTTTTAAAATAAGTGCAATAACATTTATTTAAGCATGTTGGTGATTTTCATTGCTACAGATTTGGTGATGTTGTTGCCCAAATTTAAAAAGACTTGATAAAAATTCCTGTTTAGAATATATCCACAGGGGCATTTTTACAGAAGAGGTGTTAGTTTGTTCTTCCGTTCCTGGCAGAGTGAGTGGCGTGGAGTGGCATGATTTTTGACTGGTGCGAGTAGTGGATTTTTTGAAAGTCGCAGCATTGTAGTTTTTTTAGTCGCTCAGAGAGCACTCCACTACTGCTCCATCACGAGCACAATTAATGCCAACAGCCCATAATATAACTACATTTTATCAAGAACTCATTAAACATCATTAGCTAGTTTGACAGATCTGTGGATCACTCAAATCAGAAAGAATGTGAAGGTTATAATAATGGCGATGGACAAGTGTGGGAGGTTATATCTCAAGCATAGCATGTGGATACTCAAAACTGATCGGATGAATTCATGTTTTAAATAGTTTATTGTAAAGAAAGCAGTTCTTTCAAATTGTAGATTTACTGTTCTCTGTATTTTTTTTTTGATCAAATAAATGCAACCTTACTGAGCAGAAGAGATTTGTTTCAAAACCATTAAAATAATCTTACTGACCTATTTTTTTTTTTTAATGGTAGTGTATATTATAGGCTTTATTTTATTTGTTGCGTCAAAGCACACAAAACCGGATTATAATAATAACAACATTACAAAAGCACAAACAAAACATTAACTCATGCATCGTTCTCTGCTGCGCTCCACCCGCTCGCGCTACTAACAACTTGACAAATGGATATAGAAAGTGCGCTTTGATGCATCCAGAGACGGCGTTAGGATATGGCAGACTATTTCCTTTTGCAAGTTTCAGCTCATACATCTTTGGTGTGACTCGCCTTGACCAAAAGCCCCCCAAGAACACCTTAGCGCCCCCTTTCAAAAATATTGGTTCCAGCGCCCCCCGATGCTCTCCCCCGTTGAGAAACACTATGCAATATTAAGATATAGGTTTTACAGTTAAAAGGTCAGGAATAACACAACAGCAACACAACGGCATGGTTGTGGAAACAAAATAAGTTATTATTACACAGACATTCCGGAAACCACAGATAAAAGAGACGTGCCACTAATCTTATTTTCCTGCTCTGGGAAGTTCCTGGGTTAAATTTAACTCATGTGTCTGTTGCAAGAGTAAAATGTCTAAAAAAATAAAAAAAATAAAACAACAACAACAACAACAACAAACAAAAAAAAACAACAACATTTCTTTCTGAAGAGATTACAGGCTAGAATACGTGAAGCAGGGTGGGACATGTTATTATTTTAGACACGTATTCAATCCACAAATTAAATAACATGCAATACATTGTAAAAATATAATTATGTGCAAGCCAAACTATATATATATATATATATATATATATATATATATATATATATATATATATATATATATATATATATATATATATATAAACTGTAACAAAGGGAGCTGTAAGTGAGTAGAAAAAAGAACATTTGAATATTTTACTGTAGTCATCGGAAACATACAATATGCATTCAACTTCAACTTCAGATAATGAGTCACTGCTTTTATTTTGCCTAAATATTTACTTTTGCTAATTCAAGCACGATAACTGTGATAATTTAAGTATTTACCCTAGTAGGAATAATTGCAAAAAAACTCTGTAGCTGACGTTCTCAATGTATAGATAATCTTAAAAGTTTTAATATAAGGCGACAACATTATACATTTTTTTCTTAAAGTTTATATTCTAACCAAAAAAAAAAACCACCATCACTGCAAAAAAAATAATAAACCAAGCACCTTCGTCGATCACCGGTATTATGAATGTGAAATTACGCACGGGACAGGTTGAGACAAAAGACAGGGATACACTACACATGCCCATGCGCTCTACAGTCAACAAGGCGCCACTTGTTCTCAATGGCCAGTCCTACTTTTAACATGACAACATAATACATGCGGCCCATTACTTTACAACACCCTACCTGTCAAGGGACACTGGCTCAAAAGAAGGTGGCCGAGCTGGGTGGTATATGTTGAGGGGGCGGGTTGTTGGTTTGCGGCACGACGTATGTTATAATACATCGTGTATACACTCACTAATCAAAGAGTGACAGCTTTTTAGTGGTTATGAGCACTCTTTGCAAACTTTCTATAATCCATTTAAATTAAATTAAATTAAATGTATGCATTTAGCAGACGCTTTTATCCAAAGCGACTTCCAGTGCATTCAGGCTATCAATTTTTACCTATCATTTAAAATGTAGAACTTTGTTTTTCGGCCACACACACGTTGCAAAGTTTCGGAAATAACGTCTGCATCTTTATACGGGATTCAGTCTCGAAGTAGCAGTGTTTTAGCTACATAGTGATAATATAACAATAGACAGGACAAAATATGTGAAAATGTGCATTAAGACTAGAACACCCTCACTAATTTCAGAAGCACCCTTAGTGATTATTTCTGGATTAATAAAATAAATAACTAGAGGCTGACTATAATCAGCTTGCTTCCTTTTAGTGAGATAAGCCTACTCTTCACCTGAATAAGAAAAAAAAAAGCTATTTTAGTCTTCGGTGATGCGAAGACAACGTTTGAGCGTGTACACGCAATATCTGAGCGAGAGCAGAGACCATTCATAAAAGAACAATGTGTATTTAAAAGCGCACGTCCGGTTCTGTGTGCGTGAAGGAAATCCACTTGCGAGTGTAGAGATTCTTGCTCGCGCATTACATGGATCAAGTAACATTATGCGCGTTCGATAGAAACCGCTTCTGTACTCGAAGCAAAGCGAAGTAGCAGAGTTTGGTATTACCAGGCTTAGGCTAGTTCACTGTTCCCTCTTGGTGGAATTATCTTCCAAAATCAGTCCGAGAAGCCGAATACCAGACAGTATTCAAGAAAACACTGAAAACTGAAAGTTCACCCCAAAATTAAAGGCTTGTCATCATTTACTTACCCTCAAGTTGTACGTGTTTTGCGATTTATTTAGTAGGCTTTCACTGTCAGAAATATTAGATATTATTTGATAAATTATCTAACTAGCAAGAAAAAAAAGTTTGGTGCCCTTAACATTTTCTGAAGGTTAAGCATCTCCTTTCACTGATTATTTGCTGAAATAATAGTTATAAAAATATCATTAAGCGAAGCCCTTTTACCTTATTCATGAAGTGTCAGTGACAAATTAAGAATTTACTCTGTAAATAAATAGGCTACTGATTTCTCATGGAAACGCTTTTTTCAAACATTGCAGAAATCGTTCAATATAACTTGACGGGTAATAATGTACCGGTTTTCATATCGAATTGAATGTTTCCTTAAATACAGGCCTTCCTTCAGTTCGTGCATCTATTCATGTATCACCCAGTATCTCATTAATTATGTACTCGCGCCACCTAGTGGTCGATGGCCGCGACACCACACTAGAGTTTGCGATACGGATAGTCAACAACCATAATACATTTCAGATACAACCACATTGTGCTACAGTTTAAAACAAACAAGCATTCAAACAGGGAAAAGTGTAAAACTTTCTCTTTATCGAAACTTCACACAAATTCAAAACAAAAACACCTGGAACCAGTATAAACTTTCAATTTGGTTCAAACACTAAAAAGTCATAACAGTACCACATATACAAAAAAATAATAAAAAGTGTTCACCTTGTTAAAGAAACCAACGCGCACACACACACACACACACACACACACACACACACACACAAAGAAAAACTTTCGGTTTGATAAAATAGGATACAACGCCAGGCTACTGACCTTTGTACAGATGTCACACTTCCAGCAATGTCTCTAATCTACATTTAGGAGCATACAAGGTCATTGCTTAGTAAGTCCACTTAGCCAGTGGGGTTCTGTGACTGACTAGTAAAGGAAATATTTGGCCTGTCTTCTTGAACAAGAAACAAGCTCAATAACTTGTGTATAATAACTATACAACATTACTGGAACAGTATTATGAATTGGACTATAAAAAATACTGCCACTATTGGAGTGTCTTCCCTTACGATGGAGGCTGAAACCAAGTAAAAATTGCCATGACAGCTAAACACACTTCTTCATTTCACAAAGCAATCACCGCTGTACAGCAAAGCCATTTCCTTACTCAGTGTCACAGCTCTTCAATGCTCTTTATACCTTAAAATAGTGTAACTAAATAAATCAAGTTTATTAACTAAAGACAACACTCAAGTTTTTTAACTAAAGGCAACACTCAAAACCAATGTCTAGCTCAAAGTCTAGGATCATTAGAAAAAAATATTTGGCATTGTGCGTAGATAAAGTCTAAACAGAAGTGAGCATTTTGAGCTCAGAAGCAGCAGCCTTTCAGCTTTCCCCTGATTATTTCTTATGATATGAGGCTGAGATGGGAAATACAATGATAATCAGACTCATTTTAACTGATAAAATATTAGTCTAAAAAAATGCAAACTTGCATCTGGAATGCAAATGTTGATTTGTAAAGTGAAATGCTAAAATGTGTAAAAAATATTAGAATGTGAAATAATGTTTTCAAATGTAGTGATGTAAACCTGGTCATAAAAAAAATCTAAATCAAAACTGAAACATACTTTTTTGCAGACAACATGCATTATGGCCACAAGTAATAAATAGCTTGAGAAATAATCTCAGAAATCACATATTTGACTCAAAAGAATTACATTCAGCATATGAGAGAGTGTATGAATGATAGAAAATGACCCTCTTGCTTGTGCATTTGTACTTTAATTACTCAAGTATTTTAAGTTCTAACACTTAAACTGTGGATTCAACCTCCAGCTTGCAGAAATTGTTCCATGGCATTGGATTTGAAACATTGAGCTTCTCTGATTTAACAGAATTTAGCCCCTTTCTATCTTCATCATCGTCGTCATCATCATCATCATCATCATCATCATCAAATGTATCAGGATAGATGACGAGGAAAGCCGCAGCAAGAAAACCAAGAAAGGCACCTCCTGATGCCACCATGGGGATCACTCTCACCGTACCGACAGCATCTACGACTGCACCGAGAGCCGATGCCACCAAAATCTGAGAGATGTACACCTGACACGTCAGGATGGCGCAGTCGATGCCAAAGCCTCGCCGCGAGTTTCCAGGGCTGTGATGAATGTACTATGACAATGTAAAAGAAAGATGAAAGACACTGATTGAGAGCACTGCTGCCACAAATCAAGTGCTACCAGCTTCCAGAAAAAAACCTATTTCAAATAAAAGCTGTTCTTTTGAAATTTCTATTTATCAAAGAAAGAAAAAAAAGAAAAAAATGTATCACAGCTCAAAAATATTAAGCAGCACAACTGTTTTCAAAATTTAAAATAATATTTGAGCACCAAATCAGCATATTAGAAGGTTTTCTGTTGGATCATGTGACACAAAAGACTGGAGTAATGACTGCTAAAAAAAAAAACTATTCAGCCATCACAGGAATAAATTTAGTAAATTTATTTTAAATAGCCTTATTTCACAATATTACTGTTTTGATCAAAAAAAGGTAAATCCACATAGCAAACTTTTGAACTTTTGACAAATGTTAATTTTTATTATTGGTAAACATCACATATTTGGTTACACGAGTTAATGAAATGATATATACCTCTCTGATTTCATGGTACTGTCCCAGCAGAGCATAAGGGCAGTATGACACGCTCATAGAAATTATTCCCATGGTGCTTATCATAACCATAGCAACATATATATTTGGAAAGATGGACATGATGGCTGTGCCCACAGTATAGCTTAGAGTCCCGAACATGTAGATGATTTTTATGCTCAGGTCATAGTTGTTTAAGATCCTTTGGAGCACATCTGTAAAAAATGCTTCTGGTTATTTGATTTGAATAATTTTCTAAATGTGCACTGATATAAAAATTGTACACTAACTGGTTGTTATAATCAGCAATGAAAAAAAAAAACAAAGATGAAATCTATGTAACGTGACAAGTTAATATTTTTCTTAAAAATGACAGGTTAATCTTAAATTAGAGGTAAATATATATATAAAAAAAAGAACATTCTGAAGGAAACGAAAGATTCAAGACAAAAATGTAGAAGGACTATCACACCCTGAAAAAATCTGCTTATTCCATAACTTGGTCATGTGTGTCCAACTACAGAACTGAAACCTGATCACACTATTGGAAAAACAAATATGTAATCCTCAATCACATGAACATAACACACACCTGAGCAGAGCGCAGCTGTAGCTGCATAGATCACAAGCCCCCAGCAGCCCATCTGCACACCTTTACTGTAGTTCTGCAGGGCAGTGGAGTTAGCCTCAGCCTGGTTTTGAAAAACATAAATCGAATATATCAAGTATATTCAGTATTGCATACAGTAAAATAAAGCCTGAAATAATGACACTGACTCTCCATATTCAGAAATGTAAATGGCATGCAATGTAAACTAAAACTACAAATCTGATAGGGTAATCATGTGGTATTTTGATAAGAACATACCAAATACCAAAAAATGCTGATACTGATTATCACTGTGATTGTTATATATTTTCTATTTTTACAAAAATTTGTTGATTTAATTTTAATTTGTTTTAATTAAATCTATAGTTTTTTATTTTATATTTTAATTACAGGACAGAATAAGGAACTTACAGTCGGGTTTCCTTCAAAGATGACCTGGCCCATGAAGTCTGTGTAGAACACAGCTTGTGCAATCATGGAGAACCAGGAGAGCAAGTGACATACACACAGACGCCAGAGCTGGGGTGGCATCTTCAGCATGGACAACCAGAGCAGTTTGACTGTCGTACCACTATCCCCATCCTCGCTCTCTTCATCCTCTTCATCTCTGCGGGATGCAGAGATGCGACTTAGCTGCACCTTCCGCCATTCATGCCGTCTATCGATTTTGTCAATGTCATTCAGGCTTTGTGAAGATTTGATTGGCCCAGCCACATTGCCGTAGCGCCTTCGCCATTGAAAGCCCACACGTCCATGATAAGAAAAAGTGAAGGAGGGTTGGCGGTAGAAGGAAGAGTGACGGCGACGCACTGAGGTGCCAGATGGGTGTAAACCGACTTTGCCTGGTTGACTGGTAGCATTCGCTGCTCCATTTATTGGATTTCCAGAAACAGCAAAGCTTCCAGTTTTGGCAGCTCCACAGATATCTTCCCCATTGTGATTACAATTCTGTAAGTGATGGTCAGTGCACTGACCTGGATGGCTAGTGTTGTGGGAATCAACTTGTAGACCCTGAAAGTCTGGGAATACAGTAGGTTTGATGTTGCACAGAAACTGGCCATTGCGATCCAAGTCCAAGTCTGGGTTAAGCTCTACTGTAGAATCTGGCATGGCTAAAACTGAGTCACTTTTACTCCGCACCAAGTCGTTTAGAAAGTCTATTGAAACATCCCGCTCAGTGTGATCATCCTCATGGGCTGAAAACAGCTCCTCTTCAGGGATCAGTTCTAGTTGAGGTATGAGATGAGTAGATGGAAAGCTGCCATAGAGCTGGACAGGAGGTGGCGTTTCTTCATCCTTATCCTTTAGTACCCCTTGCTGGTTCGGGCTATATAGATGTTCATTGATGCTGAAAAGATGAAGCGATGTAGAAATGATAAAGATGATGGCAGCAAAGAAAAAGAGGACCTGCTCTTGCGCCTTAAAAGCTTGACCTAGGAAGGTATTGGTCCAGTCCAGCCCTCCTAGCATGTAACCTAAAGCACCTCCTAGCCCTGAAAAACAGGAATTATATCAAATTTAAAAACATATAATCACCATCCAGTATAATGTTAAGCACACTACTGTACTTACTTGATCAAAAATATAGTAAAAACAGATATGCTATAACAAATTACAATGTAAAAAACTGTTTTCTATTTTATTATATTTTTAAATATCATTTATTTCTGTGATGGCAAAGATGAATATTCAGCAATCATTACTCTAGTCTTCAGTGTAACAGGATCCTTCAGAAATCAATCTAACGTGCTGATAAATGTCTTTACAGTCAATTTTTGAATGATAGTGTACTGTATAATCACTTATCTTATTCCATGTTAATATAATATTTTTATTCTGATTAGATCTTTACTAACGAATAATTATCTTATAAAGTTTTTTTAAAGAGCTGAGAAGGTTTCAAGTATGACGCTAAAGAACAGAGTGTCTCTTCCATTTCAGACCAATTTATCACTCCTAGTTCCAAAATATACACCTGCTGAGAAAGCATGGATATTCAGAGCCATGTCCTGTTCCTCGGTATCAGCAACATCCAGGAGGTAGGCTCTGATTGGTCCATCCAAAGCATCAGCACAGAAATCTAGAACTACCACACCAACAGCGGTCAGCACAATCCCAACCGGTTGATTACTGGGAACATCACCTAGAGACAAACCTGTTTGACAGACAGGTAAAAAATACTGTAAGGAAAAATCTTTAATTTATTTATCAAAGATTTATTTTTGCCATTTGTGCCTTTATTAGGACAGTATGTAGACAGGAAGTAAAGTGTGAGGGGGGGTGGGGTGGGGGGGGGATTGGGAACTATATGTTGGCGCTTTGCCCACAAGGCTACTGGCACTAACACAAATGATTTATAAAACAAAAACATAAAACATATAGTAAAACAATATAGACAAACATAAAACAATATAGTCAAGGGCCTCCTAAACAACAGTGACATGCAACACTGTGCAATTTAAATATTATATAAATATATAAAATAATATTAATTACCTATAAGAGATCCATTGAGAAATAAGGCCACTCCTATTAACACTCCTACACACAGTGCCAAAATGAAGGGTCTCCTCCGACCCCATTTTAAAGTGCAACGGTCACTTGCTGAGCCACATAGAGGGGTGAAAATTAAACCCAAAATAGGGCTGAGGAACCAGGTTAAGCTGTAATACTGCTCTGGGAGACCTGCAAGAAGAAACAGACTGGGATCAATTCAACTCCAAGATTCAGGCAGATCAAAATTGTATTTTTTAATTACCACTAAATATACCACTAAGTATTGCAAAAAATAGCAATATGTCGAATTAAGCAACCCACATCAACTGAAACAGATTACCAGGCAGGTTTCAGCATGTCTGCAGTTCATTGACCTGTCATTTACAACACTATAAACCTTTCACATACTGGATCTAAAATTGTGTCATAGTAATTAAGAAAACAGCCTCTGACAATAAAAATGATTAGCAAATGCGATGTCTCTGAAAAGAATGTTTGGGATGATTCGGTAGTGTTGATTCATAGCAAATAGTTTTAACAGCTATGGGAATTTTCCACGAGTCTGGCAGGCAGAACTCGTGCCAGGACTGACGACATACTAAAACCCAAACACATTATTATTCAAGTGAAACTTAAATGTCAAACTTCTCCTTTTTCAAGAGGTCCAAATGTGTGAAAGAACTACAGGTCATGTGTGTAGCGGGATGATGACTGAGAATGTGAGAACAGAAAGTGCAGACAACAGACATGCCACGTAATAATTCGCTTCAGCTTTAAAGATGAACAACAATCCAACTACACTCAAATCTCTGCAGATCAGCTTAAATGGATACTCCACCCCAAAATGAAATTTTTGTCATTAATCAATCACCCCCATGTCATTCCAAACCTGTAAAAGCTTTGTTCATCTTCAGAAGACAATTTAAGATATTTTGTATGAAAACCGGGAGGCTTGTGACTGTCCCATAGACTGCCAAGTAAAATACACTGTCAAGGTCCAGAAAAGTATGAAAAGCATCGTCAGAATAGTCCATCTGCCATCAGTGGTTCGATGTTATGAAGCGACAAGAATACTTTTTGTACGCGAATAAAACAAAAATAATAACTTCATTCAACAATTTGTTTCCTCTGTGTCACTCCACATCAGTGTAGCACCATTTTGGGGTGGAGTATCCCTTTAAGGTGCAGTATAAAGTAATGAAGTATTCAGCCTGTATTATAAAGCAATAACACTCAGTGTTTAACCTCTCAAGGGCCAGAACTTAAAGAGATGGTTTTGTCAATACATACTGCATTTAATGTATCACAGGAGAGGCTTTTATCCTGTTTACTTTAAAAACAGACTCTGATTGATCATCTATTAAACAACACTCAAAATTTCAATTGTTTTATCTATTTTTATCTAGTAAGCTATTTAAGATTTTAAGGGACACATATATTTTGCCTAAACATACACATTAAAGAGACAAATTTTGAGGAAATGGTCTTTCAGAGTTTAGTGGATGGTATTCAATTCATGTTCAGCCGTTAAATCTACTAAAACTGCTTTTGGTATAAGATCAGAGGGCCTTCAGAGCAATTCAAACCTTTCGTCGTATTAACCCTGCCATTTCCTGAAAGGATCTATTGACATCGATCTTATTCAAAATAGATGGAAAACCAACCGAGAGAAAGAGAAATATGCACACTCAAGTCATCAAAAGGTTTGTTGATTACCGACCTAGCTGCAACAGCACAGGAGTGACCAGCGCTGTTTCCATGGCATAGCAGAACTCCCTCCCGAACATGACAGCACTGTGCATGACCCATAACCGCTTCGGGATGTGGTTTATCGAATCCTCACTAGCCGAGTCCTCTGACATCTCCACTTCCCTCTCTTTCTCCTTCTCTGCATTTTGTCCAAAATTGGAATCTTTTTCTTGTACGACTGCCATTTCCAGCACTGGAACGGACTCCGTGACAGCGTTCTTGGGTGCCATGCTGGCCTGCATACATAAAGCTGGTGTCTGGGGCCTTGATCCAGAAATGGTTCCTGTGGTACTTAACGTTACCCCTCACAAGTCCAGACTCTATTCTCCTTAAGACCTCCAAGCTGATCTTTCACAATCCACAGCAGGTTTCTTCTTATGAAACACTCACAGTCAAAACAGAGGTCATGTTTCAACATGAGATCTATCTACCAACCGTTGTATTGAATCCTAGTCCATATAGATCTTTGTTGGAGTAACTCATGATTCATGTTTTCACAAAAAGAAAAAGGGCAGCGTGGGAGGGCATGGAGAGCAGAACAGGTGGATGTTCCTCTTTGTGCTTCCATGGAATTACTTATTTATCTAGATGAATGGGAAAATAAATGAGAGAGTGAATGACAGACAGAGAGAGAAATCTTGGCATTAACAAGTGATAAGATGTCAAGATGTGTTAAAATCCTTGCATTGTGACAGTAAACATAGTTTTAGCAGAACTCTGACTTATTTGGCATATCTGTAATCCCTGGAGAAAGGAATATGAAATAATAAAGTGTCTCAAATAGGGAAAGGGCTCTGTAAAAGACGTGTAGATACTTATTCATAACTAAACATTTTAAAGCCTTAACTGAGAATCAGTTGTATACAAACAAACACCACCTGCTATTACAAATATAACAATTTCACGTACATTTTATATACGAATTATATAGATATTTAAAGAAAACACACATATATATATAGGAATTCTTATTGGTAATTTTCATCGAAATGTTGAGCTCGCGCAAACTAACTTCTCCGTTGACGCCCCAAACCACAGGTTTAGTACCTTTAAGACTTTTTAACATAATGTATTTGATATATTTATGAAATGTACATCTACAATTAAGTCATTAAGTGATAAATACGGGCAATACGTGCCATTTTTTTGTCGGTTTACCATCCCATACTTATTCCAGAAAGCTCTCCTGCAGCGGGGTCCTGTTGCTATGGTTACATCCTCACGCGAACGCGACTGTTGCGAATGTCTGTTTGTCCAAACATAAGCTCTTTTAAAACAGTGTGAAAACACCGTTAAAGAATATAAGCCGGTGTGCAAAAAGAAAAAGCCCTTTTAAATGTATTTATACCAGTCATAAAGGCACCAACGGTGTGTAACGTTACAGTTCTAAAGTTAGTTTTAAATAAGTTAGAATTACACAATTGCGCTGCTGTAGCATTATAAAATTAAACAGCACGTGACGCGAGCACTAACGCCTTTTAAATAAGAGTTTTATTAAAAGGCTAATTGTGAATGAGCATCTGATATGATAAAACTAATCTATTCAAAATTATTTGTCTGCTCAGATAGACATTTTAATTTTGGTATTTCGTTTCACATTTGTTATGTTATTTGTTTTAATATACCTTACATAAACACTATGTATTGTTTGCTTATTTTTCTTATTTTATTAATTCAAAAATATATACATGATTAAATAAGTGAAATCATTATATGTACAGTAGGATAGTTAAATTTAGTAAAGACCCATAAACATCTCCCACATTTAATACATATTCTTAAAAAAACCCCAAAACAAATAAATAAATAAAATAAAATACATATCCCACCTCGTTCCAGTAGCGTGTTTCATTTGATGTCAAAATCCTTTTACCCCAGAAATACTGTTCCTCATAAAGTGAAGTAAACAGGTATACGCCAGACGTTCTACAGAGCTTAAGTGACACTCACATACAGTGATAAAGCCAAAAATGTGTCACTAGTTTTACCTGCTGGCTAAGAAACGCTCGTGATCTGCCCGTCCCCTGATAGGCTACACCCAGACGCTTCTGGCAGGTAACGTTCACCCCAGAGCAGCCCGACCTGCTGTGAACAGAGGCAGGTGGACGAACGAATAGACACCTGTGTCGTAGACTGATGTGAAATTGTGACAAGCAGACAAGGGGACTATATATACGTAGGAGAACAAGTCATCTGTTATCAGAGAATGAGGACGTGCCTTACGCTGCATCACGTGCAAAAACAAAAAACAAAACAAAACAACACAAAAACATTTTAAGGCGGCAGTGATGGAGCTCAGATCATGTCTAAACATGTACGGTATACTGTTTGTTATTGGAAGAACGCCTGGAAACCAAATATTAAACCCAGTCATTTTCAGTTAACAGCGTGATATGTTAATGTTAGGCACATAAATTAACCTCGCTGGCTAAAATAAATGTCAGTAACGTTACCAAATCACCATACAAACCCGTTCCCTGTGCTTTTTTCCTGGATTCAAAGGATTGCCAGATCATCAGACTGTTGCATGCAGTCATGTTTCCTGATGTGTGTAGTATTTTGGATACTCCACATCATACACACGATAATCATATTTCCAGCTGCATCGCTTGGAAGGGTGACGTGATCTGACTGGGGATATGAGCGTGCAAGTTGCAATTATTATGCATTTGGGATTTTGCAGAACTTTCAATGAATCATCTGTCTCATCAATGCTTATAACAGTCTGTTAGCTCGGACTGCTAGTCTGCTAGATAACTTGCTTCTACAGTACATTTAGCTGATAACTTTAGTTCCCGAGCACGACGAGCGGTCCGATTTATGAAAGACGTCTTCATTTATAGGAAAATGAAAGAATCTGAGCATCCTTGAGAAATGAAGAAAAAGTCAAAGATCTAAATGTACCTGTTCTCAGGTCGCGGATGTACTGCGTCTATTGTCTGCTCGAGGTTGCCAGTCGTTACGATCTCCCTCATCAGCAGTGACGCAAAGTCGCCCTGTCAAAATCTGTTTACTAAAACCTAAAAGCCACGAAGACTTAGTCATTACTAAAAGTATGTAATTCTGATTTAACCATATCATACAGACGTTACTGATGTCTCTTAAAGTGATGTTTGATAATAAAATTCTATACAAAAAAATAATAGGGCTTAAATAACACAATTTGACAGATTAGAAGTGTTAGATATGTTTAGATAAAATGCTACACTAAACGTCTGCACCTAGCTCACCCGGAATTGCTTTAGAAACTCTACTCAAACATTTATTTATAGATAATTTTCTTCTAGACTTTTCATCTTGAGTTGAAAAAGGTCTGTGGTTAACTTGTAAAGTTTTTTTTTACTCATAAAAATCCATGATTTGGCCTATTCTTATATGGCCTAAAAGTTAAACATTATATGCTTTTGCTGTGTACAAAACAAACATTTGAAATTGTAATAATATTTCACAATGTTACTGTTTTTAATTGGTGAGCATAAGAGACTTCTTTTTAAAACACTAAGAAATCTTAGCAACCCCAAACGTTTAAATGGTAGTGTACATCTATTTTTACTCTAATTGTTGGTAGAAAAGATACAGTCAATACAAAGAAAGTATATTAGCCTACAGTAACAATATAGGTAATAAGAAATCTTCATGTTTCTTCATACTCACACTACATATAGATGTATACATGTCCTCTTTAAGAGGGCATCATTTTTCAAGGTCCTTGGACTCAAAATTGTTTTTGAAAACCCCTTCTCTAAAGCACTGCATGCACTGTGGCAGTTACAGAGTCACATTTGAAATGAAATACTAGCTCATAAAATCTCTACATCAAAGTATTTACAGTACACAGCAAAACAAAGTCACAAATGTTCAGCTATGCCACTGGTAATGGCAACCATCTGAATGTGGGCTGCTTTATGCGGGTCTGCTTCCCTGCTGGACGGGGCTCATGTTTATCCTTATACTATTGGCTATTGCAATCACTGTGCCTGAAGCCTTTGAGCTCTTCTGCATGCTGATAATGTCTCCAATCGTCTGATCTCTTCCTAAAAAATCTCTTCATGGTAGACTGAAAGTTAGTGGTGACGAAACAGCAGACCACAGGATCCAAGCAGCTGTTCAGGCTGCTGAGGGTGACAGTCACATGGTACACAATCACATGATGAGGCAAATCAGGATGGAAGTAAAACAGAACTTGACGGATGTGAAACAGTGTGAAGCAGATGGTGAAGATCACCAGAACAGTCGACAGCAGCTGTACAGCTTTCATGCGTCGGTCACGGCTCTGCTGCATGAGACCTGGGCTGGAAAGGGCGCACATGATTCGAACAGTAAACACTACGATGATCACCATTTGTAGTAAGAACTCAAAAACGGTCAGGGTGAAGAGTTTGGAAAGGCAGCAGCCTGAATGCTTGAAGGCTGTCATGAGCAGCGAGTAGGTCACGATGATGGCGAACAGCCAAATGCAGACGCACACTGCTTTGGCCACACCGGGGTTCCTCCACTTCTGTGAGGTCTCCGCCTGAATGATGCTGGTGAGGAAGAGGATGCTACAGTACATGTTGAAGAAGTAGCTGAATATGTGCATGTAGGAACAGATGAGGCATTTTCCTCTACTAGTACAATATGATACGAGTGGGCAGTGAGAGGTTAACCAACAGGTCTGTTACCACCAGGTTAATGGTGTAGATGACTGATGTGGTCTTCGGCTTGGTCCTGAAGCAGAAGACATATAAAGCCAGACTGTTAAGGGTCGTCCCTACCATAAAGATAAGGGTGTTGATGACCACCAGAGCTATCCACAGGTTGTAAAAGTCATTATACAGACCCTCATCCAAGTGGGCCAGACTGTGTAAATAAGGTTCACGGTGTGGTGGAGAAGTATTGGTTGTTAGGGAAGGAATTGATGTTGATGTGAGGTTCACATTCGATGTAAGGGTCATCTCTGTGGTTTGAGGGCTGGATCTGCACAAAAACCAAAGAGAAACAAAAATGTGCAACTACATAAGATGACAGGGTTTTTTTTTTTATTTCATATCAAATTTCAATTTGGATTGCACTGTTTTAACACATACAGTACTATTAAACTTAATGTGATGCATTTTAAGTCCTATATAATTGAAACAGGTAGGACTTCTGTGTTCAAAAAATGGCATAGATTATTATTAACTATTTTAATTTATTTGATTTAATAAAAAAATTATATTAAAATTAATTTATTCAAATTACATAAATCTGTTAATTGTGAAGACAATTCAGTTTATTCAGGTAAAAAGTATGAACATAAAATATAGCTACAGTAGCTGTGGAGCAAGCAATATTCAATCAGTCAAAATGTATGAGGCTGAAACAAATGGGATTTTTGATTCTAAATGGCTACAAATAAACCTGGTTGTTGTGTATTTAAAACACATTCATAAATTTGTTTAATTTACGTCTGACTGAAAAATATTCATAATTGTAATCCAAATTGAAGGAAATGTTAATAATTCAAATACATAAATCCTATTTAAAAGGAATGTGAGAATAATTTGTAGATTATTTATATATTTAATTAAAATTAATTAATTTATTATTTTACTATTATTTATTTATTGTTATTTATAATGTATTTATTTTTATTTAATATGTATTTTATTTTTTCTGAATAATTCATAAATCAATTGAAATAAATGAAATAATAAAACAATAGACAAATAAATAAATAAAAAGTTTAGGTACAATACAACATGTTGTATAAATAAATAAATAAAATAAATAAATAAATAAATTCAATATGTAGGCTGAAATGAAGATTACATTTTGCAGTACTATAAAATAGCTAAGTGGCTTGAATGGATATTTAATTTTAGTTCATTTATATTTGTAAAAATAAAACAGAAGTCATTGCTGAATGTTTCAGCTCATTTAGTATAACATTTTCACTGTAAAACCCGACAAGTAACTTAACTCAAACCGTTTGAGTAAACAGATATCCTTAAAAACCTGACAAGTTATGTTAACTCAAACCGTTTGAGGAAACCGATTGCCTTAAACCATTTGTTTTAAAACTAACAGTTATGAGTACTCTGAACTTAATTCAGTTGAGTTCACTGAAAGAAGATATACATTGCAATTAAATAATTAAGTGATTAAATGAGTGATAATTAAGCATTAGTGATGAACACCTGCTGTTAACAAACAGAATTACTGAAGAAAAGAGAGAAAGGAACTACAACTGACTTCAGACACAGCCTCACTAAAACCTGACAAGTTATGTTAACTCAAACCGTTTGATGAAACCGATTGCCTTAAACCATTTAAGTTTTAAAACTAACAGTTATGAGTACTCTGAACTTAATTCAGTTGAGTTCAGAAAAAGAAGATATACATTGCAATTAAGTAATTAAGTGA
The DNA here is from genome assembly GCF_018340385.1 of Cyprinus carpio. NCBI lineage: Eukaryota > Metazoa > Chordata > Actinopteri > Cypriniformes > Cyprinidae > Cyprinus > Cyprinus carpio. The sequence continues at coordinate 12,497,631 of NC_056587.1, forward strand.
TTAATTGAGTGATAATTGTGAATTAGTGATGAACAGCTGCTGTTAACAAACAGAATTGCTGAAGAAAAGAGAAACACAAGAACTACAACTGACTTCAGACAGCCTTAGATGAAATCAACTGAAATAAAATACATTAAATCTCTCAAGATCTGATTAAACAACCCCAACAAACAGCATCACCAGCTCCACTTATTAATAACCAGACTGACTTTATTTCTGTCAGACGTCTACAGAAGATCTTATTGAGAATTAACTAACGTTTAGATATTGATTTATGTTTTCATTTGAAGTAACCATGTTAGAGATCAGTGTTTGCTTTAGTTGGGCTCTTGACCCTTGATTTCTGTCTTAGTTTATTCTCTGGCTGTTGTAACCATATGTTTCTAAAACATATTTGTTGTTATTCAAAAGCCCAGAAGAAATATCATCAGGTGTTTTATATATGTATATATATATGTATGCACACGCACACACACAAGCTGCTTTTATCCAAAGCAACTTGCAGTGCCTTCAGGCAAACATTTTTTACCTAAACCTGTATCTAGGTGTTGGTTTTTATACTGTATACTGGTGATGATAATCATCAATTACTGAACTGTTTGAAGTCGGTGTTGTGTAATTAGTTGGATTGATTACAGTATAAATGATTCTAAGAGCCAGTGGTTCTGTGATAATCAGTTAATATAAAGGACTTTCCAAACAGTTTGGTCTTCTATGGTGTCAATTCGTCACACACAGACATCAATAATCAGCATGTGAACCTCAACAATGGTGACCATAAAAAAAAAAAAAAAAGAAATGCAGCAGAACTTGCTGGGAGCCATGGATGAGTTTTGTACTACAATAGTACCCAGCATGCATTTTTTTTCTTTCCGTCACCATTGTTGAGGTTCATATTCTGATAATTGATGTCTGTGTGTGACTAATTGCTGCCATAGAAGAATGATGTATGTGCACAAAGTGTTAGGAAAGTCCTTTATATTAACTGATTATTACAGAACCACTGGCTCTTTGAATGGCTTTCATTGTAATCAACCAAACTAATTATACAACACCTATTTAGTCAGATTTGGGACTCTGAACAGCTCCGTAATTGATGATTGTCATGACCAATATGCTGTATAACAACCAATACCTGATCAGTTTTGCTCTGGGTTTATGAGTTATAACAAACATGTTTTAAAAACACATGATTACAACAACCAGAGAAAAATTTTTACTAAGACAGGAGTCAAGGGTCAAGAGCCCAACTAAAGCAAACACTGATCTCTAACATGGTTACTTCAAATGAAACAATAAATCAACATCTAAACCTTAGTTAATTCTCAATAAGATCTTCTGTAGACATCTGACAGAAATAAAGTCAGTCTGGTTATTAATAAGTGGGGCTGGTGATGCTGTTTGTGGGGTTGTTTAATCAGATCTTGAGAGATTTAATGTATTTTATTTCAGTTAATTTCATCTAAGGCTGTGTCTGAAATCAGTTGTAGTAGTTCTTGTGTTTCTTTTTTCTTCAGTGATTCTGTTTGTTAACAGCAACTGTTCATCACTAATGCTCAATCAGCACTTAGTTAATCACTTAATTACTTAATTGCAAAGTTTTAAAACTTTTTTAAATCAAGGCAATCTGTTTACTCAAACTATCTGAAATAATTTACTTGTTTTTTATTCCAGTGTAGTAGCAAACTGTCTACCATACACTCTGTAGACTCTTGCACTATGCTATATAATATAGTGGGCTAATTCAAACAAAAAGTTTCTCTGGTCAAGTTATACGTTAATATGCTGAACATAAAAATAAATGACAGTTTCAAGACTGTATGTCTACATCTTGAACCCGTGTCACATGGTACAATGTGGCATCATGCAAAATTGCCTGCTAAAACAAATATGCTTTCCTTCCATCACAGAAAGAATGAGCCTGATAAACAAACAGCCTGGAAACCTCTGACGAAGAGGTGCCTAGTCTGGCACCGTTCAGATGGTGTTCAGGACGAGATGTGTTAATAATTAAGACTAATGGGAAGAATTTGTTTGGATACTGAGATTCATGGGAATAGATGTGTATCCCTCTATACACACATGAATTCTGAGCAGTGTCTAAAGGCATCAGAATTCTGGCTCACTCATGTGTTTATTTACTCGGGCCTCTGCTCCATTTACATCTTAATTGAAAAGACAGAACGATATACAATGTTTATTGATCAAAATAAGTTGTTTAGACATCAGATGCGAAACTCCACAGAATTACTTTAAATATTTGAACAGTTGCATAATTAAAATTAAGCTATACTCCTCTGAAATAAATAACATTTGAATAATTTTGTTAATTTTTGGTGGTTTCACAATGACAGTAAAAAAAATAAAAAAAAAAAAAAAAAATATATATATATATATATATATATATATATATATATATATATATATATATATATATATATATCTGAAGCTATTAAAAGAGCAGAAGACTGACAAGCTTTTGGCCTTCTTTTGAGAGACAGTGATGCATTAATCGCCGTCAAAGATTTTGATGTAGGCTGAATGCTTTGGCTCGAGGATGGTCCCCAAAATACTGCTTTGTAACAGGCACTGACAAAAAATGTGACAAAAAAACACCAATGCCTGGGAACATTTGAGGGGAATCCATAATATAACACACACACGGAGAGTATATATAATTTTAGTAAATACTATCTGTCCAATAAAGAAAAAAATTATATATATATATATATATATATATACTAAATGTATATAACTGTATGTACATAAATAACTGTCGATTTATTATTAAAATCATTTAACAGAATATATACAACATTAAAGGATGGCATGGCAAACAATAACCGTGAAACCTTTGTATAATTAAGGGCACAACAATAATTTGTATCATCAAATAGTAATCACACACAGCAAAATGTCATTGCATACCTGCACATGTAGATGGATGAGTTGATCTGAAGAATAAATCAGAAGCGTTGTAATGAAGGCCACTGCTCTGACACTCAAATTAAACTCTAAAACACCATCTAAACCTCTTAAAGAACTTAAATGATGAAAAACCAATCCCATGTGCTATTAACATGCTGAACATCTTCACCTTGAAGAGGCAAAAAGAAGATATTCTCTCCACCTTATCTATGTTGCATGTCTCTTTTTCTGTCCCTCTCTGTCTGTTTCACTCTTTTGTTGTTTCCTTCCTTTCCCTCCCTTCATCCTCTCTCCATCCTCTCACTCACAAGAAGATTGAGTTAGTTTGGATGAACCCTGACATTACAAACACTGGATTCTGGGATATACTCTTCATACAGAGATTGTTTTCTCTGTGGTTTACTAAAATAAAATTCAACATACTTTAAATACAATGTTAGGATTATTTATTTATTTATTTTTGCCTTAAACCACATGTAAAAGCTCTTGGGAGGCTCGAAAAACACAATAAATGCTCAAAGTTAGAAATGTAAAGTTATAAGTTGGCAATAAAATGTTCCTTTATGAAGTGCCTCAAAAATATTTTTTAAAGGTGTCAGAATGCCAGCAAGAAAAAGAACAGGATGTATTAATACTGCTGGACGTGTTGACACTTTTTCCACATTTCCGGGCTGGAAACTCATCCATCACCATCTGCCAAGGCTCTGTCCTGATGTTTCCGAAATTTCTCCAACCAAGGATACTTAAGTTAGGTTCAAATGTGACTGAAAGTGATTTTAAATCACTGGAACTGTGTGCTGTCCTTTGTCTCAATACTGTTTAATAGCACTGGAAGTATGTGAATCATATTTGTATGTGGCATTTACAGAATGCCCATAAACTCTTGAAAGTCATGCACGTTATTAAATAGGAATCCCTGGTTGTAACTAAATAACTGTTCAGCTGTTAATCAACAAATTGTATTTTTATCAAGATTTTGTTTTAAAAATCAAAATTCTAACTAAAAAAAAAAAAAAAAAAAAAAGTGTCATTTCTATTGCTCCAGACAAATACCGTTACCGCTAACCTTTCCACATCCTGTTCTGGCTCCATAAAAGAGATCTTATTGAGTGTTTTTTGTAAGAAGTATTGTAGGTCGTTGTTAGGTGAATGAGTTAGATCCTGCCTGAAGCTCCATGCATATCAATCCCATAATACTGAGAATGGAGCACATTCCTATCCGGCTTTATGTATGTCCAGACTATAGGGATGAAAGCGGGGCTAGTTGTCACAGGGGTATATCTCAGTTGCTAATATTTTTGAGAAAAACTTTATAATACAAACAACACAAACTTTTTTGTATTGTATAAAAAAAGTATGCAAACACTTATTTCAAAATGTTGTTGCATGATTTAAATGTTATATTATTAAACAATGGTTTGATATTTGTGTTTATTACCTTTACACTCTTATTAAAGGATAAGTAGCCTAGCTCAGGACCTAGTGTCTGGTTACATAGTTATATAAGAATAAAAGATTCTGGGTGGTTTAAAACTATAGTGCTTGATCTGAGGACAGATGTCTAAGCCTGACAGCATTACATAAACGGCTTGAATACAGGCCAATTATCTGCTGCGTGCTGAAATATAAAGTAAAACATTGCTGAACAGTGGGTACCTGTTGGGTAACAGGCACCGATGTCATACTTCTGTTTCTTTTCTGGTGCAAACTGCAGTAGAGGTACTGTAGGCTACGTACAGCAGAAGTGACAGTGCAGTCAGTTCCCATTTGCGCACGTGCCTCAAGTCATCTTACCAAAGACACGAATTAACACTAAGCAAATTAGACCTGAACAGTCCTCCAAACAATCACTACGTTGTAGCATTATTTTCGCAACAAAAATACGTCGTAACAACAAATCATACATAAACAATTAAAGTGTCAGCTCGCATATTGGTTAAATTTATATATATATAATATATATATATATATATATATATATATATATATATATATATATATATATATATAAAAATCTAAGACTAATCTGTCGATTTATGGACTTGCATTTAGTTCAAAAACAAAAACCCAACAACATTTAAGATGTTTTCACAATATTTCAACTAAATGCAGATGTTAAAATGCTAAAAAGAAAGTGACAGAACACGGCCTGAGTGAGAATGTCTTGTGAACTGGCGGTCGTGATAGTAATGCATAACATGCCCTCAAAAAATTTTTTTTTTTTTTTTTTTGAAATAGCCTACGTTTCTTATACTCACCAAGAGCATTTACTAAAAATATAGTAAAAACAGAATTTTTATTAAATGTATTACTATAAATATATTTCAGTATATATTAAAATGAAATGTATTACCGTGAAGACAAATCTGAATTTTCAGCAGCATTTATGATGATTCTTCAGAAATATTTTTTTTTGTTAATGTTTATTAATATTATCAATGTTGAAAACAGTTTTTCAGGATTCTTTGATGATTACAAATTCAAAATAACAATTTCTTTGAAATAGGAATATTTTTGTAACATTACAAAATGTCTTTCCTGTCACTTTCTTCGATCGAATCCATCCTTGCTGAATAAAAGTATTCATTTATATGGTATACCTGCTTAGCTTATTATATAGGCTAGTGAGTTATAGTTATATAGTTTAGCCCAAAATGGGAATGTTTTTAAACTTGTTGTTAATTGTTTAACTAAATAAACAGTGACATCTACAGCATTGATTTTCTGCGCTGTAATCACTCTTCGGCTGTTCCAATCTTTTCTATGTATGGCAATGTATACTAAACAGATCGCAGCACGGCGAAGCACTATCGGCCTATTAGATAGCACGAGCTCTTGAAATGCGTCTGTGCCGCAGCAGCACACAGGATAGGACGTTCATACAATAAGACCCGTGGCTATTATAAGACTTATCTCTAAGCCATTTATCACACACTTGCACTGATTGTGAGAATCTGGCACCTTCAACATGTGAGGACGAATTGCCCTGGAAGGGCCTGATCTGTGAAAAATTAAAATTGTGATTACAGTGCATCCGGTTCTCTCTAGTTGAATACAATTACACTTGATAAATGCCTCCTCAATAAATAAATAAATAAATAAGTGCCACAGTTACATCGTTGGCAGTGTTGTTTATTCTCAACATTCGCCACAGGGCGGCTCACTTTTGATGAACAGGTCCCATAATGCCCATAAAGGATAGATGGCATCTCAACACTAGTGTACAACAGTTTAGATACATAAAAATGCAATTCAAAATTATTGCAACAAATATCAGTTAAAACATATGGACGTAACATGAACGGATTTGACAAACATTTTCTTTCGTTTCCCTTTGCAAAAAAAAACATACATAAACAGTTAAAGTGTCTGCTCACATATTGGATTAAAAATAGATTAATAATAATTACAAAAATCCATATTTCTGTCTATACATACTCTCCTTGCATGTTCTATCGATATATGGACTGGCATTTTAGTTTAAAAACAAAAAACAACAACATATATTTGTACAGGAATAAAATTCCAGCATGTCCTGTTTAAGGAGATTTCACAATATTTTAACTAAAGGCAGATGTTAAAATGCTAAAAAAAGAAAAGAAAAAAGATTTACCAGAACATGGACCTGACTGTGAGAAAGTCTTCTGAACTGGTGGTCCTGCTAGTAATGCATAAACCCCACTCTCAAAAAATCAGGACAGTTTCATTTAGTAATGAGCAAGTAAAAAAATGAACAATTAACACCTGTGGAGTCACATTCAGAAGCTTAAAGACTCTTGTGCTTTCTACTGGCAGTTCTAGACGAGATTTCCATAGACTGGCTGTTGTCATTTTTCATAAAGTTTTAAACACAGCCTAGAGCTACGAGTTTATTTGAAGACTTTATGGAAATCTAACCGCCGGGAGTCAGGACTCTTCAGTTGTATCACTCCCACCAGTACCTCTGCAATATGTAAAAGTCTTACAGCAATATTTCTAAGTTTATCTGCTTTGCTGAGTCCACAACTTTGTGTGATTACAGAGCTTCAGTGATGGTCGGGTCGTCCTGGCAGTGGGTGACATAATAGTCATGAACATACATCAGAACTGCAATAGGTTGACCAATAATGAGAGAGAGCCACACAGCAGCGTTTCCATAATTACCACGAAGAAACCTGGCCACAAACCATGCCAGTGGGAGCTGAAACAAATTATTATTATTTTTTTAAGTTAACTGTAAAAAACTACTTACTGAAAAAAAGATAATTAGATAATGTACACATTTTTTTTTTTGGGTAAGAAAATTAATGCAAATGTTTTTTTTGTATCAAAAATTCTTACCTGTGCCATCATGCCCATAAATGCCCACAGTCTGAACATCCTGAGAGGGACACTGACCAGGTACTGCAGACAGAGACATTACTTACATTTAACACATTAGACTCCAAGTTTCTAAGAGGACTTCATTTTGTGCATTTTTTACATTTGAACATTTTTGTGCATTTTAAACCTGCAGTTATCAAAGCTAACTGACTGAAGAAGCGAGTCATCTGACTGATTCGGTTCATTATTCAGAATGAGTCTTGTGTTCAACTGAGTCTGATTCAACAAATGACTCATTGACTATTAAAATAAAATTCTCTCATTATTTACTCACCCTCACTGCCGCTGCAAAGCTGCATTTGTTTTTGTTGAACACAAAAGTTAAAATATTTAAAGACTAAACAACAGGTCCTTTTAGGGCTGAACAGAACTGTCACTGTAGGCCAAGAATTGCCTAAGAGTTTTTTAAAATGCCTTCTTTTTGTGTTTGACAGAAAACATAACTGCATACATGTTTGAAATGAAATGAAAATGAATAAGTAATTAATTTTTATATTTCTTGTGACGCTGCTGTTTTAAATTCCAAAGAGAGCGGTGCATGAAACTTGGGTTGTATGAACTGGTGATTCTTTTAAAATTAAAGAGGGGATATTTAGCTACAATTCAAAAACCAAAATGTTGGTTAAGTACTGAAGGGTGTATCATTGCGTCCTTTAACTAGGTGCTTAACCTCTAGTTCACTCCGGGAATCTTGAAACACTGACCTTCCTGTTACCCCTCACTAGATCAGCACATCAGCTCTAAATAAATAACCCCCTTTTAAAATTTCAGCGTATCTTTACACCTCGGGTTTTAGATATTCACTCTCCATCTGAGCTTTCGGAGTCTTTACTGTGATCCTGGGTCTGGTTCTGAGGCGTCCTGTGAAGGTCAATGGTTTTTAATAAGACGGTTGAGAATACTATCTGGCTGCACCTGCGGATTGGACCCATCTTCCTCTCTGATTCCTCCCTCTCTCTCCCTTCCCCCAGCTCAGCTCACAGCTTATCACAGAAAACAGCAGCCTGATAGGCGCCTGTTCTTCCTCTTCCTCATCCCTCCGTTCTGACCTTCATCTCCTCTGAAGAGCGGTGGCTACCAGCCAAACGCCGGGCACCTGCTTCTGAGTCAGGGAAATGAGACTGCCTCGGGAGTGAAGAACATCTAGAATTTTACAAATGATTCTAGAATACACAGCTGCTTCAGAGAACAGCTGCTTGCTGCAATGCCCAAAGAGACCAAAGAGTTTTTCTTTTTTAGTACATTTGTGCACTTTTTGGGAGTGAAGTGTACTATTTTGATGTTAAAATACTTTCTTACTTTTCTAATACTTTCTTTCCCACCTCATATGCAGATACATCTGAATGTATACTATCATTCAAATTTTTTTTTTAAAGAAATTAATATTTATCAAGGAAGCATTAAATTGATCTAAAGTGACAGTAAAGACATTTATAATGTTACTAAAGGTGTCTATTAAATCAAATGCTGTTCTTTTGATCTTTCCATTTTTTTAAAGAATTCTAAAAGCATGATACAAAAATATTAAGCAGCGCAACTGTTTTCAACATTTATCATATTGATAAGAACTGATGCAGAAAAACTAGGGCTGTGGAATGATTAATTGCAATTAATCGCATCCAAAGTAAAAGTTTGTTTACATGATATATGTGTGTACTGTGTATATTTATTACATATACATATATATACATATATATATATATATATATATATATATACACACACATATATATATATATATATATATATATATATATATATATATATATATATATATATAGAGAGAGAGAGAGAGAGAGAGAGAGAGAGAGAGAGAGAGAGAGAGAGAGAGAGAGAGAGAGAGAGAAATTTATATACAAATATAACTTTTTTTTAAATGCATGTGTATGTATTTATACATTATAAAAATACACAGTACACCCACATTTATTATGTAAACACAAATTTGTATTTTGGAAGAGATTAATCATTTTGCGGTCATAAAAAAAATAAAACCAGTTGTTTTAAATGCTACAACTAGGGTAGGCGATTTCGGAAAGGCTAGCAATAGCAAGCTAGCTTTGAAAGCAAGATCCCACCCCTGCATAATCACTCTGCAAAGCCACGCCTTCTATAAAACACAAGAACGTGCACAGGCACACCAGAGGCTAACCAGCGACACAATGAGAGACGGCGTTTGAATGCAACTTTGTCAGATTACCTCATATCTCATTAATCGGTGAGAAAATATTACAGTACAAAGCACATTATTTTACAATAATAACGCCTTCCATTCTCGCTCGGTCCGCAATAGAATAATGGGATGTGCGGATGACTGGATGATGTATCATGTCTGTGTGAATGGTGCACGGAGGTATGCAAATATAGGACAGGCAGGAAGAACAGCCTATTGTAATCTTTGGACCGAAGATTTTGATTGGACAAACAATTTATGGTCCTACGCCTTCCACAGACGATATAAATACATATAAATAAATATGTAATTACCTACCCTGCGTTTAAGTACTGTTTTTAAAAATTAACTTCATGTGAGCCGTATACGATGGTTTATGTTTCACATTTCGTTAGTTTATGCTTTTGTAGTATTTTAATGGTATTAATAGTTAACCAAAGTGACATTCTGCATGTAAACATATTAGCTTCTAAAATATCGCAGTGTTTTGCTATTGTTCATGAGAAATAGCACATTTCTAAAATGAGAATAATTCACACAGGTTGTTACCCTGCTCAGATAGTTAACTTTCATTTGCCATGACCCGACAGAATATTTAAAACAGCGTGTGATTTATGCACATCTCACCTCGTGAAAAAAAGCAGAGGCGAAAAATACAGCTGATTGGCTCAGTAACTTGCCAGCACCTCTTCTCAGCAACGGCTTGTAAAAGTGCCTTTGAAAACAGGAGAGAGAAGCACATAAACTCACAGTCAGTGTGAACCGTAAATAACCATATATTTCTTGCGGACAGATCACATTATAGTCTCTCTTCATTATAGTCTCTGTGAGCTTTACTGTGTCATATTTCATCTCGCCTCCCAACAGCTGTCTGCGCTCTCTTTCAAAACTCACCGGAGACACCACTTGTGCACGGGAATATTCCAGTTTTGCCAGAAGTACGTTATTGTCTCAGAGTTCCTAAAAGAAACACAGTGTCACAATCCATCTGAGACTTAAAATAAAAACTCTGCATATGAAATGAAAATGGAAGAGGCAGAGACTGACTGCATTTAAAGCCTATCAAACGCAGTATGATGTGAAAGTGGTACATCTAGCTGCTCAAATAAAGCTTTTTTTTTTTTTTAAAGAGAACTAATTGTAAAGACCACTCACCACCAGTCACGGTAGAATTCCCGATCTCCAAACCTCAATAGCTCAGCCACAAAGTTCATTGAGGAATGGAAAAAACAGTAGAAGAAAATCAACCAGATGAGATGGTTGGGCACCTAACATAAAAACAGATATCGTTATTCATTCCATCATTCGTTTCTTGCTTCGTATTCTCCGTCAAAACAACAGATCTAAGCAAAAATCTTAACACAGGTTTATGTTTCTATTCTGAGGAGGAATTTAGTGTAGTTGGTTTAACTTACTGCTAGTCTAAGCAGACGCTCTGTCATTCTACTGTAGTCCATTTCCTGCAAAATAAAAACCGGTTTCACTGAATTCAATAAAGTGCTTCTTTTTAAGGCACTGAAAAAAATAAGATAAAGCACATGAACAAACCTGCAATGGTTTCATTGAACTTCGAATGATTGGCACCATCCACTGAAAGAACATTAGATATGAAATATGTCTTACAGACATAAAAACTGCAGATGTGATGTGATTACCAAATGCACTGTGATGCTCACCTGCTGCGTTAAACCAACCAATAACTGAGTGAGGAGCAACTGCAAGAGACAAGCAAAACTTTTGATTTCTCACAAAATATAAAACGAGAATGTTCACAATGCTGTTTACAGAAGCGTGTGTGTGTGTGTGTGAATTAAATGTGTAATTTGCAACAGCTTTAACTGGAAGTAATGCCCTAACAAGAAGCACTTTCATAAATAAAAATTACCCTCATACATTCCTGCCATGGCTCCCGGCAGTTGTTTGCAAACAAAAAGCTAATTCCCATGATTTATTGCCATTTGCAGATTTAGACAAGAATGCAATATTTACAAAATAAACAAGGCATAATATACAGTGAACAAATCTGGTATTACAACTTATCAATGTAATGATGAGCACAAACTGCCAGTACTGTCAGGAAATATGTCTATGCCAGTTGCCTACCATCTCAAAGAGCCTCCTGAGCAGAAATCCCATTCGGATGGATTCAGAGCGGGGGAAATTCAGCTCATAGCACAGGGTTGGAGCAAAAACAAAATAATACATATCTGAAAAACACAAGGCAGAATACTAACTACAAGTTCTCAGGTCATCTGAAAGTCATAGTATTTGACACTGTTAAAATTGTTTTTAACTATCATGAAAATAAAACAAACTCTTTAATTAAGATTGGAAATAAGATTTAATGACTAGACTTTAAGGCACAGCTCACCCCTGAGAGAGAGATTTCCTGGGTAAGACACGTGTGACTGCATACAGCTGGACGCAGATGGAGATGATGGACCTAAAGAACACAGAAACTGTCAAGAGATAAACAAATCTGATTTTAAAGACCTTTAAACCTGATGTTCAGCTAAAGAATGAGGTCTCTGCAACTCACACCGCACAATTCCACAAGCATTTACTGCAAAACATATTGAACTGTCGACCAAACACCAAGGACATCACTGAAACAATTATATTAAAATTGATCTCATAACCAGTGCCTCCAGGATTTTGCAGTCTTGCAATCACAAAAATTAAAGGGAAAGTCCACCTAAACATAAACTGTCATCATTTACTCACCCTCGTGTCATTCCAAATCTGTATGCCTTTCTTTTTTGTGGAACATAAAAGAAGATATTTTGAAGAATGTTGATAACTCAACAGTTTACAGTAGTCATTGACTTCCATAGAGTTTTTTTTGTTTGTTTTTTTCATTTGGAAGTCAATGGCTAATGTCAACTGTTCAGTTACTAACATTCTTCAAAAAAGAAACTCATAGAGGTCTGGAACAAGATGAGAGTGAGTAAATGATGACAGGATTTCCATTTTTGGGTGAACTAGCTTGCACTGTTGTCTTCTGCAACTTTTTCTGCAAAAATGTTAAACTGTGTCTAACACTATTCTACATAATTATGAAGATTTCTATACTGTGTCACTAATTGCCTTGTGCATTTTATTACATAAACACATAAGGATTATTGGTAGCGCTTGACTGCAAAACAACACAAAAAAATGGCTGCAAATACTACCACAATTTTTGAGAAAAGGTACAGAAAATTCAGTTATTTTGGGCTTCAAATATCTGAAAAAATCCAATGAAATCCTGATGGGACTGTATAACTTATGAACAACCTCTTAAACTTTAATTTATGTATTAACATCTTAAACAATGTTTCTTTCATGTAACACATTTTTCTTCTGCCTTTTTCAGTACAAACTGTAAATCATTCATTGTAGCAGGATCGTTGCTAAAATTCACATGGCCCAGAAACAATTTTTATGGATGGGGCCCCCTAATTACTGTACCAGGGCCAGATCAATGTCTGTATTGCAGCATTGCATTTATTGTATTGTAACTAGTCTTATAATAGCCAACAGAGGGCACAAAAATGACATCTCAGTTTTGGACATATACTGCACTACAATACATATATTGAACTAGCATTTCATACCCTTCATACTGCTGCATGCAATGTTTGATGAGAGGTGGATGTATTTACTCACATGAAAGAGATCTGGAGAGGCTGCGGGCCTTCACTTGCGTTCTCACTCTGCACCACCTGTTAACATCCTTATACGAGTACAGTTTCAAAAACAGGATGGTGTAGACTCCCAAAGTAAACGCCCCTCCAACTGCATAAAAGGACACAATGACAAAAACACCTCTTTAGACAGACTTATTCAACATAAATGGAACTTGTTTCTTTCTTTTAATACCTGAATATAGGAGGAACACAAGAGGTTTGTACACTTCCATCACAAGACCACAGCATTCCCCCTTTTAAAGGTTCATAACTCAGTCACATGACCCAGCAAGTCTCATAGCTCATCACCACAGACCTGTCTCACACCTTCTTCTCCCTCTACCACTGCTTTATCAATAGCAGCCATATGTTGGGTGGAAATGGTCCATGCAGGGGCTCTGGAGTGCGTCTATGCTCTAGAGAGATGGACTCAAGGGCTGTAGGCCCTCACGGCCCCTGAAATGACCTGGCTGTCTGGTACAGGAGCAGTGTGTGCGGTACTAGGCTGACAGATGGAGGCACATTTTCACCTCCCATGGTGCAAACAGATGAGAGCGGACAGAAGAGCCAGTGAAAGTTGTAGTATGGAGAAGAGGAAGTGAGGGAATATATTTTCTACTAAAATGCATTATCACTGAATTTAGATTTCAATATTTGAAATGATTAAATATATCAATCTATCACTAATAAGGACACAATGAGGGTCAGACTCAAACCTGAATCTACTGCTTGAGAACCAATTATAACCATTAGGCTGTGACTCTAATCCAAGGATTTGTTTACTGCTATATGTTCCATTGTGAATAAAAATACAATTCACATGCCAACTGAGCCCATGAGATCTGAATGCTCGTATAACTGTGGATTAGTTCAGTTTGTAAATCATAATTTGGTGCCCAATTATTTCTGCAAAGCTGGATCACCTAATCACATGACATATTATAGTCAACAACATTAATGCAACAACAAACAAAGCTTATTTTTTGTGTGTTGATCACTATGACATTAGTGATGCACTGATATTACATTTCTTTAAAAATCTAATATATAATATTTAAAAACTTAATAATATATAAAATCACATTTTGTATTTTAAAAAAAGATATATGTATCTATTTGTAATTATGAATATATATATATATATATATATATATATATAATTTGTAAATAATTAAATCATTTTTGTTTTGTCCAGTAACCAATAAATTGCTGTTATTCAAATTATACACTATTTTTGTTACATAAAAAAAATAAAACACTAAAAACTACAATCAATCATTTTAAATGACACAATTGAATTTTAAAGTATTAATTCATTATTTAAAAAAAAATCACAATATTATAATTGACAGTATTGAAAATGAAATCTCATGTATATATTTGTTTGTGTAAGTTTTGTATTGTGTACACAATGTACAATTAAAAGAATACGCATAATGCACAGTCTCACCTGGTGTAATAGATGGCAACTTCAACACAACAACCATCGGAAAACACAAGATGACTGTTAAATTAAAGATGTAGATCAGCAGGCCGACCTTCTCACTGATCGACCCCTGGAAAACACAATGAGGAAACATTTAACAGCATAATACAAGTACATGTACATCAATACAGACACCAAGTCTGATAACAGCACAATACAAACAACATTATAACATATAACACAATTCACATTTGCTGCACATAAAAATGCATCTCCTCCCTAAAAGCCCTACACTTTATTTATTATACACATCTTACAAAACATCAGCAAAATGCCTGAACTGTTTATAAGTTCATTCAGTTTCAGTTCAGCCAGTTGAAAAGAGTAAATGTGCTGATACTTTGCAAGCTCTCTCAAATCTGCCAGGCTTTTTAAAATGCAATGAATCAAATTTGCCCTCTAAATTGACCTCTTCACAACCCCTCAACGTAATTCCAAATGCCAAATTATACTGTGTAAAGTGACTGAACCCTTTTATTTTTATGACAATGGCTTTATTGGTTACAATAAACTGATTAAATGTAGAAATGTGAATGGCTTTTGAACTCACCATGGCTAGTTTTCTCTCGGTGTACAACGCCACAAATATAAAAACATTAGAAACTGCAAGCAAAGAGTTGTTATAATGTCAAATATGATCTTATTTCTTTAAAAAAAAAAAAAGCAGTTTCAGTAATAAAAGCATTTTTGCAGAGTGTAGTGAAACAGAAGAGGGTCAAAATTGTACCCTCAGGATGAACCTTACAACAGGGCAGACAGCCAGCACACACATAAACACACTCACAGCAGTCATACACTGAACAATCACACCACCTGCTACAGACACAATCGCCTGCCGCACTATAATAATTGAGGGTTAAAAAGCAATTACATACGTCTCTGTTTTTGATAACATGTAAAATGATACACACAATCTACATTTAAGTAGATTAACAATGGGAGTGAAGTATTTTGACAATCTGCAAATCAAATAGGCATTATTTGAATGTGGGAGTGTCGTCTGCCCACCTAATTGTAATACTTTTCCTGTCTGGACTACAAAAGAATAGGCTAATCTAGGAAATATATGCTAATCTTCCCTTAAAATACATACCAATGACCAGGCATGCAGCAGGCCAGCTATAAGGGTCCTTGAGGAACAATGACACCACTTGAATGGGGTCCACCAAAATGCCATACCTACGACACACAAACCAGATATGTTTCCCAAACCTTTAAATGTCTAAATATTTATAAATGATTACACATTGGACACAACATGTTTCTGTTCCTCTACTGGTCTCTTGCTCTAAACCACTGATAATTTGCGGCAGTTTCTGTGGGCAGCTGTATACATACTGTCTGCAAGCAGCAGTGTGCAACATGATGACAGCATATGGTTCTCCCAGCATGGGGTTCGGTGTTTCATTCCACTCAGGGAGAGGAAGGCCTGTACACTTATTAAACAAACCCTATAGACTCATCTGCATGACACTCAAAACAGAGAGAGAGACGAACTGCTTTTTTTTTTCTACACTTTTGTGTCCATTTGACACTTGCTCAATGGGGATGCTTGAGATAAAGGTCATTGTTTGAGAACGTTTGAGGACTGCTGTTCCTATTCTTGAAAACACTTTAAACTCCAGAGCAACGTATGACAGAAGAATTAATACAAAAATATAAATTTTTCTTTTGCCCACCAGACACAGTGGCTGATGAATGGCAGCCATCCTTTTTTGTTTTTGTTTTTTTAATAACTCAAAAATAACCTTTCAACATATACATAAGAATATATGTATATAATTTTATGAAATTTAATTTAGAAGGTTTTTAATACATTTATTAAATTTATATATATATATATATATATATATATATATATATATATATATATATATATATATTTTTTTTTTTACATTTATTTATTTTTAGAGAGCATTTGATTGGACAATATGATTTGAATATGCCCATTTGTGCAAGATGAGTAATCAATATTTTGTTCAGTTTTCTAGCAAACAGAATAACTGCAAATATTAAGTATGTGTATTGATATCGCCAATTTTAGGATAAAATAATTGTACCAAAAGCCACAAATCTCCCATTTTAGTTTTTGATTGGATGGAGGAAGATCTGAATGCGATCTCGCAGTCGAATGTAAGAGAGGGGTGGGTTTTAAGTGAATTAAATGAATGAAGAAGTCCAGTATACGTGAGGAGACTGAGTTGTGACATTTTGTTTTAAAAAAAGGTCCAATTAAAAAAAAAATAAAAAAATAAAACATGCATGGCCAAATCATTCAATAAGATAGTGAATTTTCATTTTTTTCCAGACTTTAAACTTTCAAACTGTATGTTTTGGCTATTTCACAAGGAACTGTATGCATACTGTATCTGTTCATACCTGAGAAGGTTTTCCAAGAAGAGGCGTGCATTGCTCAAAACCTGCAAAAGAGCAGACACACACATTCATGGAGAAAACAAATGAAAACCAATGCAACGATACATCACTAAGACTAGCTAAACATGTCAGAACTACCAGAATAAAATCCGTCAAAGATCCTTATTCACTGTCTGTACACAGTTTGCAGAGATATATTGAAATTCATGTCCATAAATCTATACAGAAGACAGACATGCTTATTCATATGTATAGATAGAGAGAGAACAATGGAGAAGAAGAGGAAGGAAATGCAAATGGCAAGGAGAGCCGTACCACTGGAATATGAAAGAAAAAAATCTGGCTGAAAAAAATTACTGAGGACAAAATAGAGTCATCTCAATGCTCACATTAACAGTATGCTGAAGAGCGTGAATGCAATCTTCACAGTTTTGAAGACAAGGACTTGGCTGGCTGTCCTCCATGATCAGCTAGTGTTTAGACAGACAAGCTGTTTTGGGCCATTTATTTTTAGGTGCCACTTGGCATTAAGTGTGTCTCCATAAACAGACACACTGATTAATGATTCTTCACATGCCACATGACTGCCACACACCATCTGATGTTACTGAAAATGTGTCACTGCAATACAATTCTGCCACTAATGTGGGTTTTCCTCTGTTAAATTAAACCCATTAAAGGAATAGTTCACACAAAAATTAAAACTTCTTGAAAATGTAGTCACCCTCAGGTCATCCTTGATGTAGATGAGTTTGTTTCTTCATCGGAACAGATTTGAAAAAATTTAGCATTCCATCACTTGCTCAACAATGGATCCTCTGCAGTGAATGGGTGCCGTCAGAATGAGAGTCCATCTGACAAAAACATCACAATAATCCACAGGTAATTCACAAGACTCCAGTCCATAAATGAATATCTTTTGATGTGAAAATCTTCATGTTTGTACAAATCAAACCCTACATTAAGAAGTTTTAACTTACTAAAATATGAGCCCTCTATCCATAATATGGGCTTTTCCTGTGGAAAAAGTAATCTCGTCTCAGTATGCACAGATCAAGAACAGTTTAAAAACAGACTAAAGCAGTTCTAAACAAATATGTGGATTTTGATGTGAAAGGACAACAGGGAAAGGACCTTATAAATTATTATAAATTTTGGACTCATATTTTGACCAAAAGCGACAGTTTAAAGTTAAAACACCTTAATGATGGATTTGTTTCTTACAAAGGAGTTTTTCACTTTTTCACAAGATGTTAATCTATGGATTGGAGTTGAGTTGATTATTGTGGTGTTTTTATCAGTTGTTTGGACTCTCATTCTGACGGCACCCATTCACTGCAGAGTATCCACTGGTGAGCAAGTGATGTAATGCTAAAATTCTCCAAATCTGTTCCAATGAGGAAACTAACTCATCTACAGCTTGGATGACCTAAGGGTGAGTAAATTTTCAGCAGATTTGATCTTTTTGATTTAACTATGCCTTTAAGTAGTTTGAGAGTTCAAAGTCCAAATATATTCCAAAGTCCAAAAGGAGATATATTTAGGCTTCATTAGGTCTAATGCTTCTACTTCATTTCAGACAGAAAGCCAAACTTTTCCATGTGACTGCGTATGAACACAGTATACTCTCAGAAACACCACACATTTAAATTATCCAATGATCTGACAATTGACGTCTGAGCGACAAGTTGGCTTCTTATAAATCATAACATAATATTCAAGCTCCTTTTCTCTGTAACTGCCAAACATGAGAGGCAATACAAATGATTAGTAATCTTTGGCAGCACCTTTGAGCGAGAGGGAATGTTTACAACCCACACTGATATCTGGGACACCGTTTAACTAGAAGAATGAGTAGGCAAGTCCGAGCATGCAGTCCACCAGGTTTGTGACTGTATCAGACTCACCAGCATTACCACACACCAGTTCAGGACACCTCTGTAATTTCTGAAGCTGCTCGCAGAACTCAGCATTGATTCCTGCAACTTGTGGCAACTATAAGGAGCAAAAAAGATGATATGAAATAAAAACAGTAATGATGATTAAACTTTACAATGTTTTATTATTGTTATTTATATGGATAAAGTCATTTTTATATTAGTATCAAATTCATACAGTATAACAAGGCTAAAATAATCTAAAAGGGTCTTTGAAACACCCCCCCCCCCAAAAAAAAAACACTAGATAGCATTAAACACCATCACAACAGTTTCCTAAACACCTGTTTGTTGCTATACAGTGCAAATTTGTCCTGATTCAACAGCGTATTGTGTGATGAATGTCTAAAGGTTGATCTAACCAGGATTTTGACTCGAATCTGATTTGCTCATTTCACACAGTCCTGAAATTGTCTTTAATAGATATGATGGAAGTTGCAAGCATTGGATTTTGCTGCTTTAGGTAAGAGAATGGTTTTCATTCATTATTTGAAGGGAATGTCATGCTGACAGACAAACAAATCACTTAAATAATTGTTAATATGACACAAGTACTAATGTTAAACACGATTATTTAAAAAAATAGTTTAAATACTGTGGGCTGATGGCTTTAATAAAAGCATATTAGACTGCTGGACCCTTTTCACAAACTGTGATGATGCATTTAACGGTCACCAGCATCGTAAATCCTTGAAAGTTTTTCATATTTGTATTTTTTTTTTTAATGTATGTACATTTATAACAATATCCTTTGTATTATATCACCTTTGCATCAAATTACAAAAAACAGTAAACACTAATGCGAGGGTGTTTCTAATGCAGCGTCTTTGGGAGGGACGGTAAATTTGACATCATTCTCTCTTCTGACTGCTGTTATCAGTCTCTCACAATTTTTTTCATTTTATTGAAAGTCATGAAAACACTAACTCACAAATCTTCAATTTGCTATTTGGGCAAATGGGAATGCAAAAATTATATTTGTGGTACTCTCCCATTCACTGCTCTTCAAGTTAACCCAACTATGACGACCCAGGCTGCGTTCCACTCCACTTTTATACACGCACTCGCGAACTTCCCTAAGCACTTCCCCTCGGGGGAATCCCCGCTGCCATTTTGAAGTGCGTTGTAAATTGCAAGACGATCGAGGGAAGTTTTATATGGACAGACCCTCAACCCTTCGATTATGACCGAGGGAGCGAGTCTGCTTCATATGCACACTTCAGGCCCCTTCATAGACCACAATGCAACACGATTATGACGTCATTGCAGATTGCGTTTCATTTATCCCCACCCCAAACAAGCCTATACTATATAACTGATTTTTGTTTTTACTTTTATAACAGCCCAGGCATACCTATATACATATAGAATACTGCACTAAAACAAATTCGTAAGGGGAAAATGTAAACAATAAACCAGCTTCATAGCAGATTCTAGGGTTCTGGGTAGATTCTAAGCAGTGATCAACGTTCCATTTCAGCCCATTGCAAGGTTCCGACAGTACTGGGCACTCATGCAACATAATCAATGACGTACATCCGAGTAAACGAGACCGAGGGAAGTTTGCGAGTGAAGGGCATAAGAAAACGGAGTTTCACCACGTGCTCGTGCACGTCTGGGAAGAACGGGGTTCTTCTCCTCGGTGCGGCCTGGCGGCGGCTCGACTGGAGGAACCACGAGTCCAGCTTACTTTTCACAGGCTCGTCAGGTGCGTTTCCAAGCGAGGTCCAGCTCCGTGACGGCCTTGCTGAGGACCCTGACGAGCTCCTCCTGGAGGTCTGCAGGGCCCTCTTGGTCGGGGCGGTCCGACTGAGACCCCCCAATCCTTTTCCGACGCCGAGAGCGACATGGAGTCGTCTTCCTCGCCAGCTTCTTCGAAGGCGACGAAGTTCGCGACGCGGTGTTGGGGGGGCGGAAAGCTAACTTCCGCGAAGTTGACGTCGTCGATCTCGACCTCGGGCGGGGGAGGGCCCACCAGCGGCTCGCTGGCGGCAGTGGGCCTCATCCCTGCTGTTGCCCGAGCCACTTCTCTCCTGGCTCTGAGGGCGCGCACTGGCAGCTCGGCGCAGTGGGCGCACGTGTCGTCCGTGAGTGCCGCCTCCGCGTGGGCGAGGCCCAGACAGGTGACACAGAACTGGTGAAGGTCGGGCGGGTCAATGGGACCCGCGCAAATCTGGCATGTAGCAGCCATCGGATGCGGAGAGGAAAAAACACGGGTGAGTAGTCCTCTAATGCAACTTCTACGATGACTTAGATAAGACTTCTAGCGTGAAGAAAGAGATTCTGACGTAATTTTCGCGCGCCCATGCATTTTATACTGCCGGTGACGTGTCAGTATTTGCATGCTTCGCGTCAATTGGCCAGCTGTCCCCAGCTGGCGTTAGCCCATAAGATTTCAGCGAAAGTGGAGAAGGGAGGAGTTCCCATATACGTCTTAGCTGACGTAATGTTGAGTTACCGCCTTGATAGGGAACGGAGTGGTACGCAGCCCCAATAGCTCAGTAGTTGATAATGAATTCAGAAAATGATCGCACTCTAAACACTGAGGACACGCCCATCCGGATCATTGGCCAACATTTATTTATTTATTATTTATTTTTACAAGTATATTCTTAATGTTTAACATTTCATTCTCCAATAATCCGAATATGGGGTGAAATCTCTAAAATCTTTTTTTTTTTTTAATGTTGCAAAATTATGTAGCCAAGAACAATCCTGAAATCATCGCATGTGTTATTTTCTGTTTTGCTCAATGGGATAGTTCTTCAGTAACAGTATAAGTGAAATGATTCTTCAGTAAGAGTAAGATAAGTGAAATGATGGTATTTGGGGTAAAAAGAGGGACGTCCTGTACTGTGCCACATACGCACACTGGCGAAACCTGCCTCTGTCTCTTTGTAGTGAGTGACCATCTATCTTTGTCAACAACAACCTACGTTTTTCAACCTGACGTTCACTATACCTCACCTCATTTTGTCGTAGCGGTCGCATTTTTGTTTGCTGTCCTCGTTTAGCTGTAAGGTTTTGGTGAGAGACTCTCGTGCCTTGGGTCCGCTTGTGAGATCAGTGGCTGCTGCGGTCGCGCCGTTTCTGAGTTTCACAGTCTCGCTCTTAGCGCTCGTGATGGTCGCGCGTCTACGATTCCGTGTGATAGGCCCGAACTCATCCTTGTCAGTCATGATTCCAGCAAATTTCCTGCAAGCCTTTAACAAACAAATGAAGTAAGCCGAGTCCACGCAGGAGTTTTATTTGCATCTGCAACTGGAAAAACAAGATTTTGCTCAAAGCGCCAGTTTTGCAAGCTCTAGACTGACGCAAGATTGGTAATAACGCAGTTTGACTCAAATGAATGTTCGTGGACTTCAGCACGTTTGTTAAAAACGCGAGTCTCAGGGAGGTTTACAACTTTCCCCCGGATCTAGTTCCGCGTTCATTCTGGCATTAAAAGGACTCGTCTAAGCCAATAGGAGTCAGTAGTGTATAATAGTGTAACTCTAAGCTGCCTTAAAGGTCATGTTGTGATATTTCAGTAAAATCATGACCTTTATAAATAATGTAAAGAATAAGTTGAACAACGAATAAGTTTATGGTGTTGAAACTCCTATGACTTTCTTTTTTGGAAAAAGACTTTATGCACTATGAGCCTCAGTCCCCATTCACTTCAGCTGGGTCTTTTTTCCATACAGTGAAAGTAGACGTTTTTTTGGTTGAACTGTTCCTTTAACATTCACAGTTTGACCATAAATTATTGCCCTACAGCGTAATTCATGTTTAAAATAATGAATATGGTATTTTCAAGCATTATTTGTATTTCATAAAAGTTTTCATGATCATCCTGTTAAAATATTGTACCACTTTAATACAAAGTACTACAGTTGTATAATATTTTTAAATATTGATTGAACCTTAAATGTGGTATTCTGGAAAGAACAGTAACTTTCTGTAATGGTTGAAGTTTAGGATTCTGTGTGATTCCAAAATATTTTATTCCCAGTTTATTCCAGGAGTTATGAAAACAGGTGCAAATAAGCTGTGCAGTGTGCAGGCAACCGTTATCTGTCGTCTGAAGTTTTTGCCTTCAAACAGCTTTACTAAGATGCTCAGTGCTCATCCAGGCAGAACATTTCACCTTCCCTCTTATCAAAGTTGCATAGTAAACTACAAGAAAACCGTCTGCAGGAAATCAAAATGTAAACATGAACCTGAGCAAGACATTTTGGAAACAACATTTTGGATGCCGTGCAGTGCCGAGCAGTGCAGCTAAAACTGTTCCGTGCAGCCATCCAGTATTTGGTATAGGTTATTTTTTGATTCCAGTGCATCAAAAAAAGAAAAGAAAAAAAAGGAGCTTAATTTTATGTCAGTAGCATCGGTCTAAGTTCACAAGCTCAAACTCTGGCCAGGGCAGCAGAAGCAAAATGTGACTTTAGAATTCATATGGCTGCATTTGTTCTCCGGTCTCTCAGTAAAGATACTGCCGCTTGTTTCACTTGGCTGCGAGCCCCCTGATGAAATAGGGGCCTGAGAGAGATTAATTCTATACATTTCAGTGGCAGGTTGATTGTATTTTATGCCTGGCCGCATGACTTGTGACCCTTTCTTCTGTCAGGGCTGTCAGAGCAAGCTGGCAGGGGCGTTTGGTTGTGTAGGCCTGAGGTGAGGAGGTATGTGCCCGGCTGCGAGCATGTCCTTGATTTTGTAATGAAGTTGTGAGGCTGAAATCACTCACTCCTGTGTGGCGTAGTGGCACGTCATGTTTTATCACAGGGATGCCACATTTACTCAGTCATTAGAGACTGAAAGCTAGTTTATCTCAGTTGTGATCCAGGCAGACTGATAGACGCTTCAGATGTGGCACGCGTGTCAGCACTTTTGCAGTTCAGTCAAGGACTTGACTCCTGATATCGCTGTCATTCTATATACGTCTCTGTCTTGCACGCTTGCTGGCTCTCACGTATCATCTGACAGGTTGATTCATTGAAATAACGTCTGCCATAGTGACATCACTCTATTTGACAAAGCACAAATTATGAGATTAACAGGTCATTAGGCCGCCCGCAAAAGATGCATGATGTCTAGGTCCAGGTGACTATTCTCTCAAACCAGAGAAAAATGTTATTAGATGTTTTCAGATTTATATATATTTCTTTAAACAGTATCAACAGTGCCTCAGATCAGATGTTAATGATAAAATTCTTAAAGAGAAATACAAATAGACCTTTTGACCATGTTGAAATAAAAATAAAACCATAAAAACATTCTTGTTACTTGAAATGAAAGTTAACTTAATTAAAATAAAATAAATCAAAGCTATATAGATTAAAATAACTCAAACTAGTAAAAACAAAAACACTCAAAAAATTCATAAAATGAAAACAAAAAAATGTGAAAATAAAAAATAATTAGAACTATTTAAAAAAAAACTATTATAATATCTCACTGATAATAAAATAACTTTGCATGGTTAATATGGACAACATATTGAAATCTCTGACTTTGATTACAGACTCAAATCTGAGCAGTTTGACATTGTTATTATGTTATACACCTGAAGAAGAGACACATGACATTACTTTAAGAAAAATCTGAGAAGGAGTAGACTTAAAGGGATATTCTGTCATCATTTACTCACCCTCATGTCATTCCAAACATATTTTTTTCTTCTTCTGTGGAACATAAGAGAACCATTTTTATCCATTTAATGGAAGTCAGTGGAGTCCAAAATGATAGTGAACTCCAACTGCAAAATTTTTCAAAAATATTTTTCTATTGTTTCACAACAGAAATTAGTCATATGTTTGGAATGACATGAGGGTGAGTAAAGGATGACAGAATTTTCATTTTATTAGAATTGTTCCTCAGTTGAAATCTCATAGCTGTCTAGGAAATACATTTTTCTTTCCTATGGGTTCATCACACCCACAAGTATCTGGCTGGCAAAATACACACACACACACATTCATGCACAAGGTCTCTCAAGCACACTTTGTCTTTCTTTGCTCATAGTGTACGCTCTGTTGATGTTCGTTTAATTAAAAACTGATAATTGTGTTGTCACAGTTTGTGTTTTGTTGAGCAGAGATGAGACGGACAGGTCTCTAGGCAGAGAAAGCATGCATGTTGCCTCATGAATAGTAATACACATTCTGTTTATCCAGCTACAACACACCTGTGGATCAGCTTATTCCACCTGAGGCCCTCACTGCCACTTGACTTCCAGAATTTTGCAAATGGTGACCCACTACAATAATCAAAATAGAATATCTTTTCATGTGGGTAATTGCATGTTATTTGCTAATTTTAGAGCTTGAAATTACAGTTTGGTTGAGGTGTCTGAGTTCAGGTTTGGATTTTTACCTGGCAACGCAGCTCAGAATATGTGAATATGGAGTTGTTTTGTCTGCTTAATCATGAAGCAGGATATAAATATATCTCAAAGGTCACCTAGCTAATCAAATAACTCAACCAAAGTATTTCATATTATTTTTCCTCATCAAAATGTCATGTCACAATGCCTTTTGTGATATGTGAATGTTACATTTATGGCTGTGGCACTGGAGTTCCCAATCTCATTCTACCACTTCACTCCATCACTTCCTGTTCTATCTTCCCTTCTGAATATATAAATAAATAGATGGAAAACAAAAGTAGCTTCTTCTGTATCATCATGCGAGTTTGTCAAAATTTTCTGACATCGAACAGAAAATCTTACTCTCACAATCTGTTGCCCCAGTTTATCATTTTGAGTTATTGAGGTTAAGTTGAGGCAAATGAGCACACTTAGCAGTTTCATTTGTGCATTCATTCATTAGCTAAATCATTCATTTAGTGAATCCTTTCCTTGTTTCCTTAGTGCATGCTATCAAATACTGCAGATTCTGAAATTCCCAGATAGAGGTAATTAATTCAGACATTATAAATGAAAATTTTATAATCAGCCCATTATTTTCAATAGATTTAATTAGTCTGTCATTCATACAACGATCAATACCTAATGCAAATAAACAGTGAAATGTGAAGTTTTATGAACTCCTCAAAAATAAGTCTTTTTTTCCATCTCTCTTTCTGTCTGTCTGTTTGTGAAAGGTAATCTATAATGCATATGTCTTGGCTATGGCAGCATATTGTCTTACAAAAGCAGCTCAAAGTGCTCTGTTCAGCGGAAAGGCTAGCACATGCTGACAGATGCTGCAGGAACTTGCAGAAGTACACACACACACACGCACACACACACTGGAGAAGCGAGATAAAGATGCATTTCTCAACAGAGAGAGGGATTACACAGCTGAGCATGACCGATTCAGATAGAATCATTTAAAGCCCAGAGAAGCCATACAGATCGTCCTAGACCAGTGAGGTAGATAGACAAATGGAAGAAAGAGACAGTGAGATGATAGGGTTTTGTTCATGAAAACAATGACATGATAAAGATGAATTTATGATGCAATCAACCAAGGGTAAGAGTTGCCTCGATAGCCCCTGCTGGCAGAAGCCATAACACACTGCAGGCTTCTTATGCATAGTGTTTTTATACATTATTTCAATAAATGTATTGAATCAACTTATCTCAGAGACTCAATATATAGTCAGTTATTGTCTAGTTTTGCTCCACCAACAAAAACATTTCCAAGCTGAATGCATGTCTGTGAGCACGCAGAGTAGTGGTGGTTTTCTATATGTTGAATCATTGTGTGTTTTGAAAAATCGCTTGAGTGTATGATTCAGTGACTCATTCTTGATTTGTTCCTTAATAAATAATGCTGCATTCCATTCTGAAGGGTTCGAGTCTTTTAAACACCGAGTGTTTACCCTCAGAAGGATGAAGTATAGGACTTGTACCCCGAAGGCTGAGGGTTCGAGTCTCAGGTCTGGCAGGAATTGTTGGTGAGGGAAGAGAGAAAGCAAGGCACCGAACCCCCAACTGCTCCCCGGGCACCGCAGCAATATGGCTGCCCAATGCTCCGGGTGTGTGTTCCTATTGAAATAATGAGAATAGGTAACGCAGCAGCCCAGAGCCAGCTCCAAGTGGGCGGTGCAGTTCCAAAATGGGTGGAACTGTAGTACCAAATGGGTTGAATAGAAGGTCCACCCCTAAACTTAATGCCAATAACTTGAAGGTCTCTCCACCTACTTGCAGCATAAGCTCCTCCCACTTAGAGGTTTTCGGGCTGGAATGACATTCTTTGAAATGACTGGATTTTGCAGAGCAGCAGTAAATGTGACAGCACTTTAACCTGCAGGAAGAGTCATTAAAAAAAACCTCAACACTAAATGCAAAGATCGTTGTCTGGAATGCACAAACAAAGACAAAAAGCTACAATCAAATCCAAGGACCTGAACTATAACTGTTAATATAGTATAGTCAGTGGATGTTTTACCAATGATGGATTGCTTTCTCCTGGTATTACATACGGCTTTGTGACCAACAACCCTCTAGTTAATGAAAGCAGAGAATATGTTGTATATACATCTTGAGGAGTGTCTCTCAAGCTGTCTGCTAATATGAAAGTCCTATGGATGTTACCGTTGTCTCCAGCAGATGGCAATGTTTAGAGTGTCATCACATCTCCCCCACAGCGCACTTAAAAGCCTGTAAAGCCATTGTGATGCAACAATGCCTTGGCCTGCCTGCCTTCATCCTACTCTGTTATATCCAAACACTGCCTGTCAGCACCCAGATTGAATTTGGACATCTCATTTCCAGCCTGGGGAAAAAGTGTTTTTACAAGGTCAACAATAGGCAGAGAAAAAAAGAGAGACAGGAATGAAAGATACAAGCAAGAAAATTTCTGCAGTTCAGAGCAATCAATATCTCCTCCTCTCTCACGTGGGAGTTACTGTATACTATGAAACTATCTCGTATCTCAGGGGCTCACACACATATGCCAGTACATGAAAGGCGGTCCTATTGTTCTTTGGCTTCCGGGGAGAGTGCTTGGTGTTTTTGTTGGGGGTGGAGGCCGGGGAGCGTTTTATTGTTTGTGATAAATATAATATGTTTCAGTGATTACATGCTTGCCTAATTATATATAAATTACACACACAAGCACACACACACACATTCAAATTTGAGGGAATCTGCTACAACTTTAGAAACAGTGCGTATGTGTATGTTTATCTTGAAAAAAATACCGTGAACAATGCTTTAACCTCCATCTCCAACTCTTAATGTGGGGCAAGTGAAAAGATCAGAGTAGAAGACTATACCTCTAGAGGTGCACATCCTCTCTCTCTCTCTCTCTCTCTCTCACACACACACACACACACACACACACACACACACACACATATTGAACCCCCTGCTGATTCCATCAAACCCTCCCTCCACTTTTCCTCCCTACTGTTACACTCTCCCTCTATTCAAGTAAGATTACTTACACCAATTTCTACAGTTTCTTTGTTTTAGTCATAGTTTTTGTTTTTGAAGTCAGCATTTCATATGTCAAATTCAAATGTGTTCATCAGTTTTACTTAAATGTAATGTAATGTTAAAATATTGTGACTTCTATATGCTTGCTTTGTTATTATTGTCTGTTTTAGAAAAAGAGTATTCACAACATGACTTACAAATTCTGACTAGTTAAAGTTCATCTGTGGATTTGTTATTTTGTGCAGGTAAAAACTATTATTATGTACAGTACTGTTCAAAAATTTGGGGTTGGTAAGAGTTTTTAATGTTTTCGAAAAAACTTATGGTAACTAAGGCTGCATTTATTTGATCAAAAGCAGTAAAAACAGTGATAATTTAAAATACTACTACAATTTAAAATAACTTTTTTCTTTTGTAATATATTTTAAAATGCAATTTATTCCTGTGATGGCAAATTAGAATTTTCAACAGAATATACTCAGTGTTCAGTGGGACATGGTGTTTCAGAAATCATTTTAATGATGATTGGGTGCTTAAGAAACATTGCAAAAGGGAAAAGGGAAAGTTAATATTTTTGATTAGATATTATGAGGGCACAATTTCAAAGAATAAAAAATAAATAAATAATCATGCATGAATAAATTTTTAGAATAAACGCTGCAATATTTTAAAAAAATAAGAACTGTCATTTTTTATTTCATGGTGACTTTAAATGTAGGGCCTACTATATTCACAAGGTAAGTTGTTTTGTGGTGCGTAACTGTCACTGTTAGCTGAAACCTTTATGATCAAATAATCAGTTACCCCTACATGGAAACTCACACTGACATCCATCAGTCATACTATCAAGGGCACCAAGATCTTTTGGTGTGAAAGTGAATTATTAGGCTGAATGACATTCAGGATGCGTGACATGGAATCGGATTATTGTTTTAAGTGAAAAATGCATTCTATCCCCAGAATGCATTACAGTGCTTGCAGTCAAGGTTAAAGAATATGCGAATATCCTTTCCTTGGAGTTGTACCTCACAACGCCCACTGCTCTCATCTCATTATCGAAATGACAGGTCTGGGAGAGGGGCAGTGCTTTGACTCATACATGCTAACGGTCTTTAGTGCTGGATTATAATCAGCGGTGACACTCGCTATGTAAAATCACCTCTGCCATCATATGAGTGTCTTTCAATCCTGATGGGATAATCAGTGCCAATGACCATCAGTTTGAGTGTCATGTTAAATACTTGCTGCTTCATGTTCTGTTATCAAACACACACACACACACACACACACACACACACACACACACACACACACACACACACACACACACACACACACACACACACACACCACTGGGCAAATAGCCAAACTGAAAATCAATTTTGCAATTTTACTCTATATATATATATATATATAAATGCTAGCCATAGATAGATAGATAGATAGATAGATAGATAGCCCCAACATTTTTTTTCATCCTGTTTAATTCAGCTATATGTCAGATTACAGAAGTAAAACAGGTTGCAGATGACAATTCATGCTGACTTTAAAGTCTGTAGAAACCAGACAAAGTTAAGAAAATGTCTGTAAATTATGCATTTCCCTTTTCCGTTACATGTGCCATGATTTGCTGCTTTTGCAATTCCACAATCCTGTCTAGCAGCACCTGTAGTGCTTTAAAAAGGCAACACCATGAAAGTCTCCACATGCTGAGTTAAAAGTGAGAGCTCCTTTAGGCTTTGAGCACTCTCAGACTGTATAACAGGTCTTCTTTGTGCAGCAGTGAGGCTTTTCTGACATGTTTTTCTCTTCTTGGCCACTAAAAGTGCCTGTCTACTTTTGAGAAACATTTATCTGCTTGCAGTGGAACTCAATGAAGAGTGTGCTGACATAAATTGTATGTGAGCGTGTATATGTAAAAAAAAAAAAAAAAAAAAAAGTGTTAAATGAAGTGGGTAACAACCCAAAAGCAGTGAACAGAAGGTTGTGGATTCAAACTCCCTGTAGGGCTTCCCATCATGCTGACTTAACTCAAATTGAGTGCTTGTTCTAACGTTCCTACCCTTCTTTTGACCATTGGTGGAGCACTTAACCCTGGGATACTACAGGGGAACTACATTATGGAACTTAGCATAATGGCCTTGAAAAAACCTTTCTTGAGTAAACATATTTAAAAAACAAGAACAATGAACAAAAAACCTGAACAGAGAGGACAAACAGTGAATCCTTTCTGGTCATCATACGGCAAAAGTGTCCAAACTAAATCTGTTTACCCATACAGCTCTCAATGATTAAACTTATTTGCAACATTTTAGACTCATTTGCAATATGTTAGACTCGTATTTAATGTAATCTAGAAGGAAACTGATAGAAATGAGAGGTTTTGTGCAGCAGAGCGTCACACTGCCTCATGGGAACAAGTTAAATCAGTTCAGAGGCAGTGAAACCTAAAGCAGTCATACTGATAACCTCCTGTACTGCCAGCGGGCTTCCATCTGGTATAATAAATCCTTTGTCTTAAATCTGGGGAGTTTCGTCTTCCTTATGTCATTTACACAATCGTTCAAAGAACAGTCTGTTAGTCACTGTTTCTGTACACCCCAGCACTCTGTCTTCTTCATGGAAAACATCCTAATGTTTTATTCTGGCTTTCAAACAGGTGCTGATTCATGGGGTCTGAAGGAGGCAGCGTTGTGGACCCATCGATCGGTCCTCTCATCAGTCTGGATTGGGCATGGCCAATTGGCCAGGAGCTCTCTGATTGATTCCTATAATTAATAGATGTTTCTCCAAGAGCTTTCCCAGGGCAAATTAAACGGCTGTCAACACTGGCTTAACTCAGAAATCAGGCAACAGTATTTTAGAGTGTTAATGTGGAATGAATGTCAGGTGTATGAAATTAAACGAACAAACCAGGTGTCCCACTAGGGAAATACTCGGAATTATTAAAATCTTTGTCTCATTACATCAGAGCTCTTTATATCGGTTGAACACACTGATTGTTGGGAGAGAGCTCTATTGACTTTTACATGTCATTATGGTAAGAGTGTGTGATGTGAAAAAGAATTGGGTGAACTGACATGGCAGGAATTATAGATTTATGGAAGCCTGTTTCCACTTCAGCGTAAAAAAAAGAGAAATACAGTCATACTGGATGCACAATTGTAAGTCAGAGTTAGGAGAAATAAACTTGCAACTGTGAGATACAAAGTCACTATTGAGTCACAATTCAGAAAACCAAAGTCAAAATTACAAAAACAGTGACATATGAAGTTGCTATTTTAAGAAAATAAAGTTATGAGCTACAAAGTTGCTATTTGTGAGAAATAGCAATTAATTAGAATAGTTATGAAAAAGTCAAAATTTTTAAATATTAAGCGACAATTGCAAAAAATAATAATATTCTGAGATGAAACAAAAAAAAAAAAAAAAAAAAAAAACAATTGCGAGATCTACTGGTGCAATTATGCTAAATAAAGCCCAATTATAAGAAATAAAGTCACAATAGTGAAATATAAAACTATGTTCTGAAATAAACTTTGTAAATGGAGAGATAAAAATTAGCAATTCCCTTTTATTTATTTTAAGGCAAAAACGTGCTTCCATATGCAGGTGAGGAGAGATAGATGGAAATGTGTAAAAGAGGAAGTGGAAGTGGAAGGGTCAATGACAAGCTGATTTATAAATACTTTTAATTTTACAAGTGACTTCCAAAGATTTATGCACGGCTTAAAACTTTTTCAATTTGAGGAAGCGGAACGATGCTGCTTATTGTATACTATCAACTGAGCATTGTAATAATGTGGACCTGCCTTCAGGATGGAAATATAGGCGGGTAAATAAGATGGGTGTTTTATGTCTATTCTTGGCAGTAGATTTTGTTGGAATGGAGAGAGTAAAAAGGAAGGACATTTGGCTCAGATGAGTTCACTGGCACCTCAGTTAAAAGCTGCCTGAGCGTGAAACAGTTGTCTTTGAAATCTTATCTTTTAATCATCCGAGCTTACAGTATGTGTCATCTCGCATGTACACAAGTGGATGGAGCAATTACACCGCTGCGTTTCCAATCTCTCACTGGACGGTGACACACATACAACACACACACCCAAATCCCTGCTCTCCCTCATAAATTGCACTGCTTTTAAGATGCAGGTTTATAATAGTGTATGCACATGGCATTTAGGCATCAGGTGCTAGCAGAACATTGGCAAGCGAACATCAGGCTATCCTGTCATCATATGTCATCGCTGTTGCCTTTCCAAAAGCTGAGACTAAAATGTGTACTTTTTGAGTCTCTCTTCATCTCTAACCACAAAGAATATCATTTATAATCGTAGTAACTCATACATCTGCCAAGGTTGTCACAGCTCCACATCCAAATGAAGACAAAACCACCTTCTCTGCTGGGCTAATCAGTTTTGTGCACCTCTAGGTTTGGAGTTTGCATAGAGTAATCTGGTCTTGGATCATTTTCTGAATCAACTTCCACCAAGGGCTCCCAGCTTTGGCAGCCATTTTGGCTCAGAGGGCTCAGCAGTCACAGCAGTTGCATCTGGAGTGCATTGCCTTCTGACAGTAGATGGGGTAAAGAGCTGAAATGGGCAGATGGGCCAGAACCCTGCTGCTTTGCAAAGGGCATCAGCTAACAACCGCACACTCAGACCTCTCAGACCTGACCCAGTATGGGGAACGCGAGCGAGGGATGCATGAGCAGCAGTGAGCGAGAGAGACAGAAAGATTTATCATGAACATGGAGGAACAAAGAACAGGTGTTGAGAGAGATGATGGATTGAGAGATGGCTTGCAGAGTTTGGATGAGCCTCATAAACCTTATGTGACCGTGTTAATCAAGACAAAGGCCACAGGAAATTCAGTTTACACAAACTGTTTGGATATAGCTAACTACTTCACTAATGCCTTACAAAAAAGAGGGACACTGAGAATCAACTGTCAATAAACTTCTTGCTAAACAAACAAGATTTAATCATCAGAGCCGTACACAAATTCCTAACATCTTACCATTATTCCATGATGAGATTGGGCATCTGGTTGATTACCAGCTGGTGGTCTGCATGTCTCCATGGTCACCGTGACCAAGCAACATGATTGCGGTATTCTGCAAACATGTGTTGCCATCTGGCCCACAGAGCGAGAGTTAGTGTAGTCAGCAAACACTGTGCCAGTGCAGAGGACTAGTTCATGGGTACTGCCATGAAAATACACCCTGTTGGCCTTTCACACACACACATTGGAAATTCTGGGCAAGTTCTGAATCCAAACTGCCTGCATTTGATGAAACTACAATAAATAAGCATTGTTTTTGGAAAGAGGTGTGCATTATCTGAAACTGAAATAATTATCTGAAGTAAATAATTAATGTTTTTTTTTTTCGGTAAATTGCTTTGATGCATTCAGTGAGTCAGTTCAGTGAAGCATTTGTCACACTTCAAACCAGTAAAATCCTGAAAGTCTTTTTGAACTGGTTCATAAGAGTCATTTGCTCATGAATCTTGTAGAGTGCATACCGCAAGGACAACTTATTAAAAATATATGTTTTCTTGGCATTATTTTGCAATACATGGACACCTTGTGTAAAATATGAATTATTTTGCTGTGGCACTGTACATTCATTAACTATCCCTCACAGCCTCTTTTTTTATTGAAAAAATAAATATGACATATATAGTGGCATAATGATCCACAGCACAGACCAGGTGTGGGCTATTATCTCAAACAAAATATCAAAATATCAAAATATCTACATCTAAATTTGGTTATACCAGTTAATTGGATAAGTCATTAAAGGCTCACATATCTTTTATATTCATATAAACTTCGAACACAATCATCTAAACATTGTCCTCATCAACCAAAACACTCAAAAAGAAAAAGTTTTATTTCTCTGATCAAATGATTTGAATGAAACACATTTTAAAGAATTGTTTTTAATCAAAATTTTAAATGACTGCGGCAGTTTAAACAGAACTGTTGCTCAGTACCCTATTTTCTGCCTCTTGACAGTCAAAGTCTCTTTAAGACAAGTCATGTCACTCGGTGGCCATCTTTGAAACGCCTCTCGGTCATCCAAGTGCAGCTCTTATCTCTTTGAATGGGGAAACATCCAATTCTCCAAAACTGTTCACTAAGTTTAGGATTAAATTTCATATTTGAAATCACCAAAGAAATCTGACAACAACTGTGTCATAAATGTTGCTACTTTTACTCAAATAGCATTATATAAAGCTTATTTCTCAGGCTAGATCAGCCAATGCGCATGCACAGTCCTCAGAGTGCTAACTGTTTCTATAGCAACCTGGACTTCTAACGCCAGCTGCAGTGACACGCTGACTTTCCCGATTCGGGATTGGCTCTTTAATTCAGAAGGCGGGGCTTCCTGCGATTGAGCGGCCATATTGAGCATTGCATTTTTCCTCATTCAAAACTATACAAGTGACATGTCTTGGGTATTCTATAGTCTTTGTTACAGTGAAGATTGTTAACAGACTAAACCAGGGTTCACTTAGAAAAATCAGTACGACTGATTTCATACATTACAGAGCATCAATCCACAGTAATTGTTTTTATTGATTTTTTTTGCTTTGTATCTCAGTGTTTCAGTGCCAGCATTTCTTTCTCTTTTTGATTATTCTCCAGAATTATGACTAGCTTATATGTATTAGTGCACACTGTACAATATAATGAGCCAATCACATGCAGACTTTGGGGCGATTTTGAATATTTATCAGTTACTTACTGAATATGTATGTTTCTCCGCACTCGAAAATGAGCCTTATTTTATATGCTGATGGTTAAATGAGCCTATCCTCCATTTGTCTTCATCAAAAGCACATTTGAGGGCTTGGTCCCATGTTACTGGAGCTCAGAGCTTATCTTTCTTTATAAGGCCTGACAATCTAATCCATGAAAACAAAACCTCTCATTTTCGTCTCTGAGCTGCCACATTGAATCACAGGACCGGGTTAACTTGCAAATGTACCTTCAAATAGCCAAACTAGTACTGCCCCATTACGTTACATTTACGTTCCTTTTTATATCTGAATGGGTGTTGATTGAAAAAAAAAAAAAAAACACATCTCAAGGGTCCCACAGGAGGTCAAGATTCGTAAATTCAAATTACAGCCATTGGGAAGGAGCTTTTTACACAGAGAAAGACTCCTTTTGAACACTAAACTGCATCCGTTGGTAAAATTCGTTTTTTGTTTTTATACTGAAAGCTATATTCTTTGAATGTGCACAACAAGACTGTCAGCTTGTATAGGTGAATGAGAAAATGCGACGCAGAGTGTGTGAAAGAGCATGGTTTGGTAACAATTAATTGATATGGCTTGTATACGTTTTCAGCGGGGGAAGGAGAACGAATATTAAACATGTCTTTCTGTTCATCTTGCCGCATCAGCAGGGTGTGGTGCGATGTGGTGCCACCCAGAGAGACGTGTTACAGATCCGCACATATGGAGAATCAGCACTCTAAATGAGCACAACTGCAAAGTGACATGATGAGAAGAGAGGAGATTTTTGCGGCTGACTGTAAGATGCGACAGAGGTCAGACTTGGCCTTGATTAAGACGAACATTGACAAGGATAAAACTCAAACCTGAGGTGAGACGCCCACATTAGGACAGGACCATTGAACGGCACTCAAGCGTATTACGAATGTCTCTATGGGGAAGATGTTGGAGCATATCTACAGTATGACAGGATTGTGTGTGTTTCAGTGACGGCACGTGTGTCTAGTGGCTCAGTACAGTCGATGTAGCTGGTACTGAGTGTGCCGGTGTTATCAAAGGCTCTCTTTACACTGGCAGCTGAAGAGGCTCCTTGCTGTTGGCTCTCTGTTCCTACGCCTCCCTCTTACTTGGAAACAAACAGCACGTAAAACTCTACACTCGCCTCTCTGACAGCCGTATATGCCACAAAGACTTCCGGAAAGACTTTCATCTGGAGCTTTTTTGTCTTCCTGTTGTGCAGTCGATGGATTTCTTGTACAGGAACCGGCCAGCAGTGGGCTGATGTTTTGAAGCTGATGCTTTTATTGTTCATCTC
The DNA here is from genome assembly GCF_018340385.1 of Cyprinus carpio. Lineage (NCBI taxonomy): Eukaryota > Metazoa > Chordata > Actinopteri > Cypriniformes > Cyprinidae > Cyprinus > Cyprinus carpio. The sequence continues at coordinate 12,533,995 of NC_056587.1, forward strand.
ACGACACTAAATATAAAAAATGTTAACATGAGTTGTTTTGCTACTTAAATATAAAGCTATGCGAAGTCTCACAGGTGTTATGTGTGTGTTTGGCTCTAGAATCATTGGGGAAATTAATCCACAAGGTCGTTGTAATTGAAAAGCGAATGATGTCTGTGTGCAGGTGTATTGATTTAGTGTTTAATTCTCTCAGAGAACTCAAAGAAAGCACAGAGTTCCAGCATGTTCCGTAACCATTGTGCAGTAGGGGAGAGGCTGAATGTCTTCCTTGTCCACAACGCACAAAAAAATAAAAAAATAGGTTAAATTAAAAATGTTAATTTGAAATATTTAAAAAATATATATTTTTTATTTTTATTTACCACACATTCAAATAGAATATAATGAAATGTAATTAAATGTGCAGGGATATCTTGGGAAATCATAAGATGACTATTTAATGATGACCAGATCATTTTTACAAAAAAATAAATAAATAAATAATTTGAGTATTTTCTTACTGTTAAAGTACATGTATGATCTTGCTGAAAACAATTTAAATATTTAATGTGAATTATAAGGTAATTTATAAATTTTACTAATTAACAAATCATGCATTTTACAGTATTTTACCATAGTTTCTATCATGTATAGAAAGTATATAGTATATAGTTCACAGTATATAGTAATTTACAGTTAACAAACTAAACTTTTAGCATATTTACATTAATATACATAAAATCGGTGTAGTTATTTTCCAGTTAAAATAAATTTTATATGCATTTTGCACTAAAAAAACTGGTAAAGAAACAATATTCATTTAGAAATTGCTTGCAAATTTTACAATTAATTAAAAAGAAATGGCAAATAACATAAACGTGACATTTTTAAGTTGAAAGTAAATAGTATTTTATTTTAAAAAAATATTATCGTTGTTTTATTTGCAACTTTGAAAATTCCTTTATAACACTGTAGATTGTCAATGAAATGTCCATCCACTCGGTCAGAACAACTTAGGTGAGCATTCATGAGTCACTTTAAAAGTCCTTTCTTCTGTCTGTATTCTTGACTTTTGTTCTGATACAATTGTGTGTGTGTGAACGCAGGTCAACACTGTTCAAGTGCAAACGCATGGCTAAACCCCAGAATGGTTATTACATACGTCAGCAGCCTTCTCTACTGTGAAACTGAGTCATGTGATAATGGTCAAGGTTTTTCAAAAGGATATTTGACTAATTCACAGCATATTCTGCAGGGCTGGGCTGATCCAGACCACTGCTGATAGACACAGAGCTTTGATTGCGAACTGGAGGTACAGACAGCTTACATCAAAGTACACTGTGCTCTTCCAAACCAGCAGCAGGTGGAATGGGCAAAAACACTGACTAGACAATAGTAATTTGTACTTTCTTCCAAATGATTGAATGTGAACTCTCGTTTGGGAGCCTGTGTCAGCCCTAGAATGAGATAGAAAGAGATTTCTGTGCAGTCAATCTCTAACTTCAATTATTTAAGAACAGATAAAGAGCAGATAAAAGGAAAATATAGTTAAATGGACCAATAGCAATATAAGATCTTAATAAGTCGGCTGGGAGGGGAGCACATATCTGGACCCCGTCCCTTGCTAGATGAAACCTCTTTCTGCACTCCACAATGAATACATTTTTACTAAATATTATACTTATGAAAATCACAATAAAACTGCTATAAAAACATTTCCTATGCCTTACTCTTTAAAATTTGTTTCATTTATTGTATAATCTTTTTTTGCTTGTGCCAGACCAATCTTAAAATATGATAATCTGTCATAAAGATTTTATTTCATATTATAACAGCTTTACTGTTTTTATGCCATGTCAGGAGTTTTTTTTTTTTTTTTTTTTGCTTGCCATTTTGGATTACTAGTGTCTGTGCACCTAACACTTTTGGACATTTTGTTTTGTCATTTTAATATCTTTTATATCTATAGCTCTCATTAATATCTTAAAAATAATAAATATTTTGTGAGTTTTTATACTATTATTATTATAAATGGTGTAAGATATGTCTTAGCAAGACAAAAGAGTTTAATTCCAAAAATGTTCAAAATTACACACACACACACACACACACACACACACACACACACACACACACACACACACACACACACACACACACACATATATATATATATATAGTGAGAGTGTGAAAACTGTGTTTTAAGAGAGTTTATTTTGTAAAATTCTACAAGGCCAAACATGTCTGTGATTGAAGAAACACCAAAGTATGAAAGAAGTTTTTGACCTTGTTTAAACTCTTGTTAAATGGTCAGACACTTTTAAACTTAAATTTCAGAATCCCCAATAAGCAAATTGGATTTAGACTGATTTACTTTTAGACTATAAGTGGAGCTGGATCTAGATTTCCTCATCTGGCTGCTGCGGAACTCAAGTGTCACCGCGCTGCTGCAGCGGCGTTCTCCTCCGGTGATCACACGTTATTGATTTCTAGAAGAGATGACGACGCTGCAGTTTCTTCATTCACTGCTGTGTCAGATTCCCGCAGCTAAAAAAATGGCTGTTTGACGGTATAATCTGCGGTGACAAGTGCGTTAATCTGCTACAACAGCAGAGAAACAGCATCTGTGGGTGGAGCCTCAGGGTACATGCAAAGAGTTGTAGAAAAATAATACATGGAGAGAAGCATAGAAGTGAGGAACAAACTATTCAGCCTGAAGAAAGAGAGAGAGTAGGGCACAAGCCACATCTGGATATTAGCCAGGGGTACAGCTGATAATAAACCCTCCAAAAAGATCCTCACAAAAATGTCAGTGAGCAAACAGAACAGTTAGGGCAGAGACATGAGAAGCAGTGTGTGTGGTGAAACCTTAATCCTGGGGCCCCACTTGGCTAGGGACACAAAAGACAGGACAAGCCCCAGGGAGAAGAGCAGAACAATTTATGTGATAGAAAATTAAAGCTAATTCATACTGCTCCAACTACATAAGCCCTTATAGGCTATACATTAGTTAGTTCCATGCAGTTTCTGTCTATGTATCAGTGGTGGGGATTTCAGTGACTCTTTCTGCAGGTTACATCTTTATGCCAGTAGTCATTGATTCATTCATTAAACTGATTAATTCAAAAACTCTCATTCATTCAGGAACTCCTCAGGTTAATGCAATTATTGAATCACTGAATCATTCACTCAGTCAATTTTTTTAAAATAACTGATTCATTCAGCAATGAAAGTAGTCTTTACCAGTGAGTCAATGAATTCTTCACTCCTTCAAAAAGTAAGTTACATAATATTAAGTACTGTATAATTAAGGCTTTAGTGTATTTAGTGCATTGAACTATTCCTTTAATAATAGAAAGATGAGTTAGAACTGGTTACACTGCAAACACCAACATTTCAATCATTGTACAACCAACAGATTTTTAGGAGGAGACTTTAAACAATCTATTAACTGGAGAAAACTGCACTGAGGGCAGGACAACAGGAACTGAAGCACTTAAAGTAATAACAGTAATAACAATAATATTAGATCAGCGGTACTCCATCCAATAACAAGGACAAAATGTCCATAATATGGGACAAAACCACCCTAAGTGTTTAAACTGAACATTATAAGCACCCTCTGTAATGTTTCTAAGAGTACTGTTATAGATAATAAATTCGATTTCAGCATTTGAATGGTGAACAGCATACAAATCATTCTCTTGTCTCCATCCTGCAACCACTCTGCATGAGAGAAAAAGTGCACAAAAGTGCAGAGTAACTGAGATGAAAACATGACTTTGCAGTTCAAAACGCTTATCTACTAATCTTCTAGCATCTCATGTCAGTCAGCATAAGCGCAGCTTAAATAAACTTATCATCACATTAAACAGAGTGGTGTCTGGTTGCAAAAAAAAATGAGCCAGTTAGCTTTCTTCCCTTTACTCTGGTTCATTAGGCTTCGTTTTTTTTTTCTTTTCGCTGTTGAGCTCTTTAAGATGGATGGACTTTCACTAACATCTTTATATGATTATGAGCCAATGTTTGAATTTGAGTTTTGCATTAAAAAAAAAGATGACTCAAGAGTTGTTTCTAATGACCTTTGCTCTGTCAGCTCTCGACTGCCGAGAGGAAAAAGAGGAATTTTCCACAGACTTGGCAATTTGTCTTGTTTCTGTTCATGTGTAACTGGGCTACACTAATCAGCATCATTTATGCAGAAAATATTTAGGCAGCTTGCTCTGTGTTTGTGCGCATACACGTGAAACACTTAGAAATATAATTTTGTATGGGTCTTTGACAGCATTATTATAGTTCAGAAAAATTGTATTCTGTATGTTGGTTAAATTTTAGCTGTTCAGTTTTAATGATGCACAAACAGTATCTATTTCATTGGATTTCTATTTTTTTATGTGTTTTGAAAATGTTTTATGTTTTATTTAGTTGTTATCTTGCAAATAATACATTTATGCTTTTGGCAGATGTTTTATCCAAAGCAACTAATGTTGCATTCAAGTTATACATTTTCAATTCATGCATTCACTGGGAACCTAACCCATGACCATAGTGTTTCTTGTGCTATATACTGTCTGAGCTACAGAAATGCAGGATTAAAATTGTAGTTAAAGCTTTCATGTGTCAGATTTAGTTTTATGCAAACTAATAATTTTTATTTTGACTAACAATATTGTTTCCTGTTTTCATCCTCATAATAATTTCCGTTAGCGCTAATAACCTTGGTCTGTGATCCTTCATGATTTCAGTTGGTCTCTGTGTGTTTACAGTATGTGTATTTGTATGCTTCTCCTCGAGTGTGTGTATGTTTTTGTACTTGCTCTCAGGCCTTGTGGCTCATCTGTTTAATGAGGTCACACTATGAGAGGAAGAGAGATTCAAGTGTTCACTGTGAAACTAATTTAAAACCAATTCTTGCTTCACCCTGGAATTACGAGGGGATCGAAGGGGAACTGGAGAACCTCACTACAAGCTTGAGATATACTCTTGGTTTAATCATGAATCATATAGCTGCTCAGGAGAGAGAGGAACTGTTAGAGGACAGGAAACAGGCAGAACAGTACAGCCAGACGTATGAAGGCATTGTTAACCTGGAAGATTTCCAGGCCCTTAGAGATGAGCACTGAGATTCCTTACAGTTTGATATTCAATAATCACCATCTCCAGATTCACCCAGACACAGTAAGAAATAAAAATGTTCAATAAACTTATTAATTAAATGTAGAACTTGAATGCAATTCATTTAGTTATTGTAGATACAATGAAACAAAAAATCTAAAAAAATCCACTTTTTTTTGACAGATTTGTCTGTTAGTTTGCATCTGAATTTATCTGGTTGTGACCACTGAAATGGTCATAACCAAATGAGAATGAATTTATCAAATTTACATTATTTGAATTTGCATGCAATGACATTTAGGTGTGATGTTCAAAATCTTCAAGAATGTTAGCAAATGTTTATTTTCACTAAATTGACCAAGCAGCAAAAATCCACTTTCTTAATGCTCCTCTGAGACTCCAGTAGAGTGAGACGGGACTTTTGCCTAATTAACTAAAATCTACTGTAACATATGCAGGGGTCAAAGCATGGAAAACCAGATTCTTTTTGCTCTTTTCATTTATTACAAGCATAGACATAGTCTAACTTTTTAAAACACACACCCCGACCCAGCCAACTGAGACCATTTATTGAAACTATAAGCTGACATTGTTTTATTCAGAAATATTCAAGACTTAATAAATAAATTCCTAAAAGCTTATTTTGTGTTATACAGAAGAAAGAAGTTCATACAGGGTTGAAACCACTTCATGTGGTGAATGGTCAGAGGTTGATTAACAGTCATATGCAAAATATGATTGTTTTGTTGCAATTATCCATTGGCTAATATTATAAGAGGGTCTTAAGATCAAATACATTTCAAAAAGTGTATAACAAAAAGTGTATAAGATCCATTTAATACAATGTGTCTTAATACAGTTTCATATAATCCATTTAATATAAGCTTTTATGGTATGTAACACATCCAGAAACTGTATATAAATGTAAATGAATATGCAATAAATCAAATACATTTTGAGTTTAGTAGAGTTTAAGTAATCAGAATGTATGATAATATTCTCTGCAATCCACAGCCCTTGAGTGGCGTTTCCCCATTTGCTCCTGACATTCTTTAATTTGCTGTAGTCCTACCCAGATCTTTAGCATTACATATGGATGAGTATATAAGATTTAAAACTGCTGTGCCAAAGCAAATTGTATTTAAGCAGCAAATAAAGGCATCCACCAGATTCATTTATTCAGAAAGACTTGATTTAGCTGAATAATCTGTCTCATCTTTGCTTGATGATCCAGAGTATTGCTTAAACCAATGCATTATCTGAGAGGAAACATAAAGGACTGAGCTCAGCTAAATGTCAACAACCTGCAGCCATGCAGCTCTACAGCCTTGCCTTTGTTTGTTCTTTTGTCTTTACCCTCTTTCCATTGCCTGTGGTGCTAAACTCTGGGGCAGCAGATTTGGCCTCCGTTCTTTCCTGTTTTCTCTCGCTCTCTTGGTTTCGCTGTTTCTCTCACACATACACAAACATTCCTCACCTTACCCCTCTCTTTGTTTCTCTCTCTTTCTGCCTCCCAGAGGAGAGTGGTCCCTCTGTATTTCTGTAGGGAGTGCTGGCAGTGTGTTCCGAGCCCCTGAGATGCCAAGCTGGCACTGCCTGCTGTCAGATCCGTCCATGCTGGCTGACCTCGCCCTCACCACCCCAAATGCCTCTGCCAGCCAGCCTGAAGCTGTTGAGTCACTTCCCTTTCTCCTTACCACACGGGCACCATCTCACTCAAAACAGTGCTGCACTGTCCAAAAGCTACTGTAACACAGATTTTGCCTCCAGTCTTACACTCCCTCACATTTGGACACCAGTTTAGAGAATGACACAGTCAGTGAAAACCATCTGATGTCTCCAGTATAAAACTGTGTTCAAAAACTCAGTGAGGTGCCTGCAAAGGTTATTCATAAAGGTAGGCAACTTAAAGGGATAGTTCACCCAAAAATGGTAGTCAATGGCTACCGTCAACTGTTCGGTTACCAACCATTCTTCAAAATATCTTCTTTTGTGTTTAACAGAAGGAAGAAACTCATACAGGTTTGGAAGTGGAGGGTGAGTAAATGATGACAGAATTTTCATTTTTTTTGGATGAACTATCCCTTTAATTATGCTGCCTACTAAGATTTAGCCAAAATGTATAGGAGCACTGCATGTAGGCTTAAAAATGCTTATTTTTTAAAATCTGACTTGAAACTGAAGGTTATAACAAAGTCACTATCAAAGAAAGTCAGTTCACTCGGCAGCCATATTTTGCAACACCTCCGGGCAGCACAATGGGCTATTTTTACGCAGCTAAAATAACTGGCGGCTGAAACCAGAAGACTTGCACATTCAAGTTAAAAAGGGCTGTGCCAGCTATTACATTTAAAATAAGGTGTATAAGTTCAATTTCATGTATTCCTTTTCACACTACAAATGTTGGACAGGCAGAAAAAAAATATTTGTTTTGCTACCAGTCTGAACACAGTCAAACCCTGCGTCTGAATATGCCTTCTCTTTCATATAGTCTCTATTATCGAGTATGTCTGAATTCACATTATTCTATTTGAATGATGCTATTTAAATGCTTTTTGAGGTACCATTTTAGTTAGTGTGTAGTATGTACATTTTTTAACAGAGCTAATATGGCATTATCTGTACAATGTTACTCCAAATATATACAGTGTGATCCTCTGTGGAGTTGATGTCTTTTTAAATTCCAATCAGGGACTTTACTAACTATGTCTGTCCTCATGTATGTGGGTTTTAATCTGCAATTTGGTTGATTTCATAATGTAGGTTTGTTGATAGACAGCCAAATGACATGTTTTTCCACGTTTTGAGAGAACTCTAGGGAACAATCAAGAAAAATCAGACTGCCTTTCACACCATCTTTTGGAGGTGGGGGAGGCTTTGATGCAGAAGCTTCAAAAGCTAAAGAGAATGGAGAAAGAACCTGATGCTAATTATGCTCTAGACACAGACAGGGAAGGGAGAGAAGAGTTTGGATCCAAGGAACAGGGGTCAAACATCAAACAACCATAACAATAACAAAAAAAAAAGAGCAAGAAAATCTCAGACATTAGAATCAAAGACCCACGCTAGTGCGTCCAATGCAATACAGTCAAGCTAATTTCAGCTGCCGCTCTGTAGCGACCACTCATCATCATGTTTCAGAATGGCAGATTTTCAGACCTTTTGATGTTTGTTTATTCGCACACATGCTTTGTTCTAGTGAGTTGCTCATACATGTAGATACTCGTGTGTATTCTAAGAACAGGCTGAAGGCCAAGTTTAACGAGCGGCACACAAACAAATGATCCATTGCAGTCTGGGGAGCATCCAGAGTAAACAGAAGAGATCAGATCAATATGATATCTATCACTGACAGCTTACGTAAACACATTGATCCCGTACATTTATATACAGTACAAAATAATTTTTTTTTCCAGAAAATTGGGTTTTTCTATGATTTCCTAAGGATTTTTAAATTAGATGGCACAGCAACAGTTTTATTTTATCAATACACCCAGGAGAGAAATGAATAGAAGACAACAGTCTTAAATTGTCATTAATATATATATTTTTTATTAGTTGTAATGAGAATAACGCATAAGAGAAAGAGGCTCAGATACTGTTTGTCACAGTAACCTCAGGACAGGCTGAGTTTGAGTGCCTTTAATGCAGAGGTTTCTGGAACAGGATGGTACCGGCTGTTAATGTACCACCAACCAAGAGCGTATGAACAATTTTTGGCATTTTTACATTAAAGCTCCTGTAAAGGACTTCCGCCATTTGCTTTAGCCAGACATCAGCAGACCTGTACATGGGTGTGAACTGTGAGCACTTTTATGTCACAGGGGTTGATTTATATTAAAATTAACATATTTCAATTTTTTTGATTAAAAAAATCAAACTGTAGTGATATAGGGGGAGATCGGGGATGGTTATAACATTTTTGACATTTCTGTCTGTATCTAGGAGGTCTTTTAAACCAGTGCATTCAAAATGTTTTTCAAACTAGTTACAAGTGTCTACTATTAAATGGTGTTGCTGTTATCTTTGCAGCACAAACAGAAAATGCATGGTTTAGTTTAAAACACGAGGAGTGAAATGTTTCAATTCACCCCATAGTCTGGGTTTGTTGTAACATACCCTGGGGTATGATGTAACATTATGATATCCAACGGGGGTGAGATGTAAAATTATGCAATAAGGATTATGACAAAGAATTGACTCTTTATTCAACACTGAAATTTCAACATAATTGGTGTGTGTGTGTATGTATATGTTTTTCTATACTGGTGGGGACTTAAACCTGAATACACACCAACTCAAGTGGACTTGTGTCACTCTGGGGACCTAAATTGAGGTCCCCATGGGTACTAAAGTTTATAAATCATACAGAATTTTTTTTTTTTGTGATTGTAAAAATGCACAAAGTTTTCTGTGACGGGTAGGTTTAGGTGTAGGGCTGGTGTAGGGCGATAGAAAATACAGTTTGTACAGTATGAAAACCAATACGCCTATGTGTGTGTGTGTGTGTGCGTGTGTGTGTGTGTGTGTGTGTGTGTGTGTGTGTGTGTGTGTGCGCAAGTATGTTTGTTAATATCAGTCACAGCCACTGACCATGATGAAACTGAACTTGAACACTTGAACATTGAGAGACACCCCTAAATTGGTCTCTCTCTTCCAATACCTAGGTATACTGAAATTCAAAGAAAACGTTTAAATAAAACAAAAATTTGCTTGGAGTAAGTTATAAAATATTTCATTGATGCTACAGCTAATCTTGAGCCTTGCTGTCACAACTAACCTAGAGTCTTGTAGCCATGAACTAGCTCACCTTATAGCTAACAGCAAAACATTAACATTAACAACTTGCATGAAAAATATCTACACAGACACACAATAAACAATTTAACTGCAAAGCAGGGACTGTCCTCACAAAAGTATAAAAAGTTACTTTCTTACCTCAAAATTAGTTTTTAAATAACTATAAATCATTTAAATATGAGAATATTTCTTTTGTTCTTTTTATTTATTTAATTATTTATTATTACATCTGTTCCACAGCTGTGGTATCATCGCCACAACACTGAACAATTTACCCCAAATATTTTATCTTTATTTTATTTATTTATTTTATAAAGTTAGTGTACTTGGTTATTAGGGAGACAACAGTGTACATGCTTGAGATTAAATATGAAACATGATATGTGATGGGGAAAAAAAAACACTTGTGAGGTAAAAATAATAATAATTTTTTTTATTTTTTTTATTGTGCATCATTTCCAGTTAGGCTGCAATTGACTGTAGTTGAAGAAACACCCACACTCAAAATAACTGTTTCTGAAAAAGAATGTTTCTGATTTGCTGAAAAACCATCATTGCAGCATCATGGTTTGTTTATCGAGCCCAGAGCTGTCACAGAGACCAGTATGATTTCTCAAGACACCTATTTTAGTGATACCTGTCAGATAGTACAGGTAGTAGGGACATTTTATGCTCAGTATTATATAGTCCAGTCACTTTTGACTAAATTCTATGAGAGATTTAAATAATAGCACATATCTACTGAGTCAGTCGTGAAAACCAGAGGAAAATACGTGCATTTTTTGCCAAGAAGTTATCAGCTGAATCAGATCCAGAGCTCCTATCTCAAATCAATCTGCAGTTGATGCTCTATTTATAGCTGATCCACCCCTGAGTGTCTTATTATTATGTGCATGTATTTGTCTGGAAATGGCTTTGGTGATTATCGTTACTCATTGCCTCCCGAAGCTCCTTCCTTCTGGCCTGAACTTAGCTTTTCATTTGAATATTTAATAAGTCACCAAACCTTTATTCTTTCAGGCCGGAAAAACTAAGCCCTACTTAGGAATATAACAAAAAAGCCACTTAAGGCTAACAGTGTTTCTTTGTGGGTCAAGTCAAAAGGTTTTGGTTCTCCAAATCTCTCATCCACAAAGTACTACATATAAGTAACCAGATAAATTCATGCTGCTGTAACCTCATAACTAAAGCCTGTGTGGTCCAACAGATGGACCTGATGTATTCCACTCACATTTGTCTTCAGTATGCGAGCAAGAAATCCTGCCATTGTGCGAAACATGTCCCCATATGTCAGAAAGTCACGATTAAGGATCACAGTCTTTTATGAGAAATGTAAACACCCAACCTTCGCAGCGTCGAGACAGCGTGCAGCCTTTGTTCTGCAGCATTATAGATGGACTCGACATTCCCTGCCTGTTGAACCAAAGCTCATTACCACTTACTGCCATAACCGCGGAGCATATGTCACTAGCCCCATTGTCATACAAATCAAACTAATTAATCCTAGCAATGAAGCGCTCGCATACTCCACAAGCCTGTTGCTGAAAGAGGCTCATTTATGTGTCCAAACCTGAGAATGTTACTGGGCGCAGTTCCTCAGTCGGTGTTTGTCAAAAAGGAAACAGTCAGTTTTGAATTCTCATGATGGATGAGGCTTAATAAGAGAATGAAGTAAAATGATGTCAGAGAATAACATATTTCCCCCTAATTATTTTGTGCATTGGTCTGAGCAGTAATTGCAGCGTTTTTTTTGGGTCTACGCCGCACTGAGGCACAACTGATGGATGTCACTTGTCAAGTGGGTATGGAAATTCTGTGGGAGTGTGCTGAAATTTCTAATATTTCCTGGGAAGGCAATCTCTATGTGATGTCGGTATCTATTTAGCCAGTATTTCCTTTGGCTTGTCAAAACTTTAGAGTCAGAGAAAAATATATGACTCACTTGACACATGTGAAAGTATATATGTGACCCTGGACCACGAACCAATCTTAAGTCGCTTTTAGCAATATCCAAAAATACATTGTATGGGTCAAAATTATAGATTTTTCCTTTATGCCAAAAATCATTAGGATATTAAGTAAAGATCATGTTCCATGAAGACATTTTGTAAATTTCCTACCATAAATATATCAAAACTTAATTTTTGATTAGTAATATGCATTGCTAAGAACTTCATTTGGACAACTTTAAAGGCGATTTTTTGCACCCTCATCAATGGAAAGCTTATTTATTCAGCTTTCATATGATGTTTAACTCTCAATTTCGAAAAATTTACCCTTATGACTGTTTTTTTGAGGTCCAGTGTCACATGTACCAGTGATGACGATGCAACAGTCCCACTGCATGTAGCATAGCTTCATTATTATATTATATTATATTATATTATGTTATATTGTATTATATTGTGTTATAAAAACTAATTGAACCTTTTTCTCATTGTATTATTATTGTTTGTTATTCATTAAAATGGTCACCTGCATGAAAACATAAATTCTCACAATGTTCAAAGCATACATGATTTTAAATGTTTTAAAAACGGTTTTTTTCTTTCTTATGCAAATGTTAGAGAAAAAAACATTAAGGGAATGTCTATTTTTATCATTTGCAAACATTGTGGGAATGTTACTTTTAAATGTTTTCTGAATCATCTGAAACACTTAGTAAGTAGTAATGTTAAAAAAAACACAAAAAACAGACCAACTAAAATGTTCCAAAAAATGTTCCATGAATTGTGTATAAATAATGTTTTTGTGCTAACATTTTGAAGATGTTATTAAAAACCAGATAACTTTAACAAGCATATATTCAGAACTTTGAGAGAACCTGGCCAGAACATTCTCAGAACATTTCCCATTAGCTGGGATAATATCACCTGCTATAAAAGTTTTTATAACTGAAGCACATAGGAAGTATTTCTCTGGTTGGGAAAAGGGCTTAAAATAAACATGTTTTATTTATAGAGAAGTCTTGGACATTTATTCAACATGATGTCTAACTGTAGCTCTAGATCTGTCTGCATTTTCTCACCAAAGCGAGACTCACACATTCAGAGTCAGAGAGACAGAATTATTTTAAACCAACAGCTGGTATAAGCATCATTTATAAGGAAGATGAGAGGGAAAAGGTACAGTATTTATTTTATTTATTCATTTTTTTTCTGACAGCAACTTAGATTGAACATAGCTGATTAAACCTAGGTAAAAAAAAAAAAGTTGCTGCTGTCACTGTAATAGCTGTTTAAGAAAAAACTTTGTTTTTTGCAGTGCAAAAATTTGTTGAAGGCAGGGTAAAAAAAAAGCACATTTGAAATTCCATCTGTTTATGTGACATAAGTTTACATAGATAACTTTTGCCCTCCTCAAATGATGACAGCTTACAGACAGTAGATTTCAGAGATTTGAACGTGCCCATTTTTTACATCAACTATCTGCAATCAATCAAGCAGATTTTGATGTCTTTCTGCATGCTATAAAACCAAATGGTTCCTTAAGAATTTGTCAACACTTCTTGACAAGTAGATTTAGATAAGTCTCATGAAACTTGACTACAATGGCACACTTGTAACATTTCTCTCCAGGCAGAGAGGGATTTGATAGATGTGGCTTGGTGATATAGTGCTGTGCATCAGGCACGATTCCCCTGAGAGCAAACCACCTGCTCTCTGCTTGCCAGATTGTGAGAGACATGGGTGTGAAATATGATAATTTTATCTTCAGCAGACTTGTCAGGAAGAGATCCTCTTTCTTCAGAGCTCGAGCTGAGATAAGTCCAGTAGCTTCTGGCTAACAAACAAACCTGAGAGAGCTGTTGTGATGGACTAGTTTGCAGGGAAGCACTAGTTCTCCTGCTCTTCGGTCCGACTGTAATTGTGTGTTTCTCAATGCTCAGTTATGGTGCTGAATTAGGAAATATGAGCTTTAAAGATCTGTTTAAGGGTGAGATGACATTAGTTTTGAAAGTTGATTTTTGTGTTGTCCTATGGTGAGAGATGCTGTCATCTATTCAAAATTTTTGTATATCATCAATTTTAATATACATTCTGCATGCACTTTTTTGACCATATTGAGAGAGTATTATGCAATATTTGGACTGTAATTTTACAATTACTTTTAGAATTAAATTAATACAGTATAACTTAAACTACAGTATATTTGCTGATTTCATGTTTAAGAAACATCTCTTATTATTATCAATGTTGAAATCAGTTGTGCTGATTAATATTTTAATATTTAATATTAATATTCATATTTGTAAAAGTTTTGGTTTAGGTTTAAAAGTGTTGATTTATTCAGCAAGGACACATGGTAAAGACATTTATAATGTTACAAATAATTCTATAAACTTAAAACGGTATCAAGGTTTTCAACATTAATAATTTTTTTTATTTAAGATATATATATAATTTTTTTTAAATCATTATGCATCAACTACTGCAATATTTGTCCCCTGTGGAGCCCTGACGAAATGTACAAAAAAGTGAAGTGAGATCAGAAACATACATAGTGTACTTTTGGAGTATGTACTGCATTCAATGAAAAAGTTACTTCTCTGCTTTTTATGACATTTCTAGTCATGCAAGTGCATAACGTGAAAGTGAAATCAATAGCATTAGTGCTTTCAAAACTTGAGTGCTAATTCATACATTATGCTATTGTTTTATTTGATAGTACAAGGAAAAATAAGTTAAATCATTTAAATAAATTATTTGTTTAGTGAATTGACATCAAGTTCACCTTACGACCGTAATACTTCTCCTCAGAAACTATGATGTAATGTTTTAATCTTGATACCCTTGCTTACAACATGCTTAGGCAACAGTTTTCTTGTCTAGACAAAAATACAAAGGCTGTGTGAGCCTCATCAGTTGAGGTCTTTGATCTTTTCTCTTGGCTTGCACTTGTCAATCTTCATCTGAACAATGCACCTCAATGCTCCCCCTCCACATGCAGGAGTAGCAGATTAGCCTAATGTGGAGGGGATGCTCTTTGAATTAGACTTTCATAACTCGGTTATTTTCAGACCATCCGCCCCATGCCTCCCCTTCTCTGGTTCCTGCTTGCATCCTGCGGCCCTGGCGAAAAAGTGGAAAATAATGTATTACATCGTAAGATCAGACAGACGTTCCATTCTTCTTGCTCTTATTATTCTAGTGTAACAAATCTCTGTAGAGTAGGAGCCGCTTCAGCCATAAAGGATGCGTCTGCGCTCTATTATTATGCAGTGATTTTCTCTTTTTTTTGCCGAAAATTCATTTATGGGGCAGTGTTTATTTTTTGTAAGTAACAAAAATTTACATTTGATGTAGTGTCTGCTTCACTAGAAGTGCTGCATGTGTGTAATTGGAGGCCTGAATCTCTGCTGAGTGTGAATCATAAAATCAGGTGATAGAGAAGCATCAGCAGAGCTGCAGGGGGATCGTGAGTCATCTGACACTTTTTTTTATTTTTTTTTACAGGGAGCCCCTGTTGATCTACACTGTGACCTGATATGCTGATACTGCCTAACAGAATGACTGACAAGATACTAGCTGGTAGGGAATGAGAGTCCATAACACTGTTGGGGAAGTTACTTTGAGATTGTAAATAAAGTAGTAAACCTAAAGTAGTCAAGCTATCCTTTTGAAAAAGTAGATTTAGCTTTACTACAAAAAGTACCTCATTACACTGAAGCTATTTAAGGAATTTTTAAAGTAAAAGCCAGGGGCATGGTATAATCCTTTACAATTGTTTTTTTTTTTTTTTTTTTTGTCAGACTGTATGAACATTATCCAGCTGTAAGGCATGTCACACTGTGGGATCTCATTTGTCATTAATGTCAGACTGTACGACAGTCAAGACTCATTAAAAATGGATATACGCAAGAAGACTCGTCCAGAGTTTTATACCATCAATCCGTGACATGTTTGGTGACGGTGAGCCGCATTCAAACTCGCCATTGACATGGTGGCTAGCGTTATTTTGATCATGACTTGTTTTAAAAAGTAAAGTCTTGAAAAGAACAAGTCATGGTTTGTTGTTGTGGCATACACTGTGAAAAAAAAAAATTTATTCTGCCGGCTTATTTGCAGTAATTTTATCGACATTTCGTTAACTCAAAAAAAACCCACAACAAACAAACAAACAAACAAAAAACAACACAATTAAGTGCAAAATTCAAAATACACCCGAAAAAATACATAAGAAAATTTCTTATTAATTTAGCAAATACTGCCCTAATTTTACAGATTTTTTTTTTTTTTTTTTTTACAGAGGTTCTTGATTTGAAAGTTGGCGTAGGAGAAGTTACACTGCAGGACTGTGCCTCAAAACATCTGACATTGGCAGAACTTCATTGGAGGTAAAATTTGATAGAAGATTTTGGCCTAGGATCAAAGGAATCTTTTAGGATTCACAAAATTTCTTAAGGTGTCCATTTGTAATTGCAGGTTACAGAATAGTGCACACATTCATCCCCAATGTGTGAATTCCGAGGAGGACACCAAGGGTGCCATTTAGGGCAGAGCCACAGCAGAGCTCAGTAACAGCTCATTTATCATATTTGTGTAGGCATAATTTTGCCTTCATTAGACCCTGCTTAAAGCTCACAAAATGCAAAGAAGGAAATGTTTGCAGGTATTTCATTTAGCAATGGCTCTTATATTCCCATTTACACTAATATAGCTTCCAAATGCTGCATTAATTCATCCACCGCTGGGGTGAAGTATGCATTGTACTTTCTGCTGTTTGACACCCTCACAGGTTATAATCTTCCTCAATATCACAAACAGCCAGAGAGAGCAGTATTAGCTTCAGCTCAAGATCCAATCAGATAGACCATTTCCCTTAATCCCTGCTGAGATAACTATCCAAACAGAGGACACTGAATCAGTCTGTGACCTTTGTGTGGGAGTAAAAGTGTTCCATGCCGCTCCTCACACGCACCAGAAAACATACCGCTCTCTGTGTTTTTATCCTGTCCCTCAGATATAAATGTGTGTTTGTGTTGGCGGAGAGGATAGAGGGGGTTTTATGTGGTGACTGCCCGTCGAGTGTGCCAGTTTCGTATTTAAGACAATAATGTGAGCGCAGGCAGCTCTGCAGGGGGCCACTGCAGGCCAGCCGCGTCACATATGCTACAGTGCTGCCAGGGCGCTGGCAGAAGTGTATTTTTGGGCATGTCTCAACAGGATGGTGCATAGTCAGGGGCTGGAAAACGCTTCAAAGGCAGAAAATAGCCCCTCTCGCGTCAGAAATTGGTGTGATTTCACTCTCTGAGTTTTAACTCTTTAGAGGGGTGTTGAGTGCAGTAAATATTTAGTAACAATCACATGCCCAAAATACAAAAAAAGGAAAAGGCGGCTCTTAAAGACACAGGCAGTACGAGGCAAACTGCAAAGCATTTGCTCAAAAGATCCTCGCCATTTGAGTGTATTGTGAGCATCTAATGCAGCTTGCTTATAGAAACCTATGTTCTCATGATGCTTAAAGCATTGTGACTAAAGTACTGTTGCTATATTATTATATGAAGTGCATCATCTATTATCATCAAGTGCATCATTTATTTTATTTTGCAATCACTTCTTAAAGGGATAGTTCACCCCAAAAAGTAAATCTGTCATAATTTACTCACCCCTCACACCTTTTTCAAAACAGTTTAACTTTTCTTTCTTCAGTGGAACACAAAAGAAGATGTATTTAAGAATGTTTCAAAATTTTTTCATCAATGGGGGAGTCAATGGGGTCCAAGCCAACACTGCACCGCCCTGTTCATTGTTAAAAACAAACAAACGCTACTTTTATGTTTCACAGAAAAAAGATTTTGTAACGTCAATGGGAGAATTTTCATTTTGGGGTGAGCTCTTCCTTTAAGAATGTTTGCAAAATAGTAAAATTGTTTGGTGAACTGTCCCTTTAAGAGTTGTTGTAACATATTCTGATTTAAATATAGGTGTGTTACTGAATCTGATATGAAATATTTGTCACAAAAAAAGCTCTCCAGCAGTGCTTCTCTGCCCATAACCCATGAAATGATGAAATCTACACCCATCCACAATATTAGCTGTTTCATTAGCCTGTGTGTGGTGCGCAGCCCTTCCCATAAGAGTGACCTTTTCAATGATGTGGATGGTTACCCCTCCAGCTTTATACATGCCATTAAAGATAAGCCATGTGTGACATTGGACTTATTTTACAGGCATTACAGTGCTTTTGTGGTCCAACTAAAGGAGGCTGCGGTGCCATATGAAACTCACGCCACAATTATAACAGAAAATCACATGGCACTCAATCAGCTCGACAAATTCAAGCCAAATCTACTCAATAAGTGAATCTATTCAGCGATGAGCCGCAATCAGACTCCCACAGAGATGAGAAACGCTTCCATTGAATCTCCCTCGCTGCAGTCACAGCTGAGAACAAATGATTAATTAATACACCAGACAAATGCCCTACAATATTCTTTCTCCTCCTGAATTATTTCATCCGCCCACCAATTGTGCCCAGTCACTGAGCAAATAGTCGGCAAACATGAATAGGTCATTATGTCTAGCCCTCAGCATGACTCTGAGCCAAATGAAGTTCCTTTTGGACTTAAAGGCCTTGTGAACAACGCTCAGCTTATAGGAGCACAAAGAAGAAATCAATATGAATTCATATGAAGTCAGCATGAAATCAACATGAAGAAATCAGCACAACTACATCTGCCTGTGTTTGTAAAATCTGTTTGCATATTGACTTAATATGAGCTTGTTTTTCGTACCTCCCTGAGAGAATTCCTTCTGCTGTTGTCACCCATGAGCAGGTAACACTTTTGCATGTCATAGTAATGTGCATGGTGCCATGAAGGTGATCTTGTCCATTTGTCGGGTAATACATTTTGCTGCCTTTTTGAGTGTATCTCTGACCTCTTTCACATTAATTCTCAGTAAACAGGAGCTTTAATACTTCATCATTTTATCTAATTTAATCTGCAGTTGTACAGGCAACCAAAAGAAACATATTTTCACTATATATCACAGCATACTATATTTCTCTCACTTCCACCCAAGGACAAAGCCTTAAAGGGTTACTCCACCCCAAAAGGAAAATTTTGTTATTAATCACTTACCCCCATGTTGTTCCAAACCCGTAAAAGCTTTGTTCATCTTCGGAACACAATTTAAGATATTTTGGATGAAAACTGGGAGGCTTGTGACTGTCCCATTGACTGTCTAGTAACTTACACTGTCAATGTCCAGAAAAGTCTAAAAGACATCATCAGAATATTCCATCTGACATCACTGATTCAACCATAACGTTATGAAGCAACGAGAATACTTTTTGTATGAGAAGAAAACAAAAATAATGACAAATAACGACTTTATATATTTATATAATTGTTGAATAAAGTCGTTATTTTTGTTTTCTTCGCATACAAAAAGTATTCTCGTTGCTTCATAACGTTGCAGTTGAACCACTGATGGCAGATGGACTATTCTGACGATGTCTTTCATACTTTTCTGGACTTTGACAGTGTAAGTTGCTTGGCAGTCAATGGGACAATCACAAGCCTCCCGGTTTTCATTCAAAATATCTTAAATTGTGTTTTGAAGACGAATGAAGCTTTTAGGGGATTTGAAACAACATGGGGGTAAGTGATTAATGAGAACATTTTCATTTTGGGGTGGAGTATCCCTTTAGGGTTGCACTTGTAAGTCATTAAAATGCAACATTTTTAAAATGTGATAGTATTGAGTTGAAATCATATACAGTATATTTGGTGTGAATCTAATTACATCCAGTCCAACAATATTCATAAGTAGACCTAAACGGTACATGTTGAAGCGAAATAGCACATTTTGTTGAATTACAGTAACAACAAAAACAATCGATCTTTGTATTGGATAAAATTTTTTATAATGAAGTGAATAGAGCGAAATATATATATATATATATATATATATATATATATATATATATATATATATATATATATATAATATATTAGTATAATATATCAGCTATTTATATATTAAAGATTATATATATTTAACAATTAAAAAAACACATGTAAAATATTTTTTTTATAAATAAGTTTTAAACAATTAAATACATTAGTTGTTTTTTAAATGTTTTATTTTTATATATACATATGTATTATATAAATTAAAAATGCATTTTAAAATAATTGTATATTAAATATAAAGAATTAAATATATTTAATATTTATATATGAAATTGTTGTATATTTAAATATATTTAACATTTTTAAAAAAAACATATAAAAATATGCAATATATAAATTTATGTTCTACTTGTTTGCCTTTGAAATATATATTTTGTTATATATTTAATAGTTTAAAATATATAAAAAAATGCAGATGCCATTTAATTTGATATTCTGTATCAGAAGTAAGTATCAGAACACTTTTTAGTTCCACTACAGCACTGTTCTGAACACTGCAGCTGACCTTTATGACAAAACTGCAAGAGTGAATGTATTAACCAACTGTTGTACTGATAAGGAGCCTGAAAGTGTCTTCAGAAGTCATCTTCTCATGTCTGAACCTAAAGGCTCCTCGGCTTCAGCAGGCTTCCTACCACTGCTGGTTTGAGAGTGACAATCAAACAGGAATCTCTCTCTGCCACTCTTGCAGTCACTGGGGGAAACTCAGTTACCAAAGAAAGTCTTATACCCCTCTTTTGCACTTCCTCATCCCCATCCCATCTTATCCTGCGACCCGGTGCTAAAAAGAGTTCAGGTGAAAAACACACAATCAGGTTGAACTTCAGCAGAGACTGATCTGTTAAGTGTCTCCCTGGGGGTGAATAAAAGGACACCCAGCTCTTCCCCCATTCAGACAGCATGACTAAATTAGACGAATGCAGACGAGAGACTTGCTTAAAAATGACATGTAGAAGTGCCTATTAGCCAGAGACAAATGGATTAAATGCAAAATATAAGTTTGGAGATATATGCAAATTTTAGTGTAATAATCAGCAGGTGTGTCTTCTTAATGTCTTACATCATAGTGTAAATGTTCAGAGTGAATATTGTCCCAGAACTACAGTACCTGCTGTCTTTAAGAAGGAACAGATTGTGGTGAAGAACAATGAAGATTAAAAATAAAATGCTTAAGAAAGTTTTTTTTTTTTTCACAGAAGTTTATCAAATTATGTTGGAGAAAATTATTCTAATTCAACACATCTGAGCCAGATGGAGGCAGTGGTCCGTCACAATGTGTTTGACAGCAGGGATGTGATAACTTCCAAATGCAGTTCAAACAGTTTTGTTGAAGACTTTGATGCAAAGAGAGAAAAGTCTCCTAGAAACCATTTCCTCTCTGCCAAAGATTCCCTTGTGAACATGCCACCTGAGGACACGAACTGCCTCTATATTTAGAGATTATTGATTTGGTATACAAACATTAATGAGTTTATCTCTACAAATTGAATGGGGAAGAATATATTTAAAAGAAATTAAGTTATTTATGTAACCAAGATAACAATGGCACCATTCAAACCCGAGTTGTTCACTACTAAAGCTGTTTTTGATTGACTGCATATTAATCAATATTGTAATCACATGAAGTCAAGATAATAATTAATCTTTTTTCTATTAAAACTCTTCTTATTGTATCCTTCTCGTCAGGGACCATTGGCCACAGCGTTCCCTCTCCGAGTTCTAGAAATTTCCTCCCTTCCATCTGTGAACTGGTTTGGGTGTCAGACAATGTGCAATCTTCAGATTCTAATTAGCTGAAAGTGTGTTCCTGCTGCGTTAGTGACAGAGCTTAGAATATGCTGCATTCGTAGGTTTTCTTAATATCAGCGACATCGTGCAAGTGTTCAGCACAGGCTGACAGAGGAACACAAGCAGCCAGATCCGAGATCTTTTCTAGCAGTTTAAGAGTTTTATTTAGAAAAATGTGTGATGTGTTATTTCATACATACTGTATAGTTGATGAAACTTAATTATACGACAAATTCTAAAAAAAAAAAAAAAAAACATGCTATGGGTCTTTTTTTTCTTTCTTTTTTTTTAAATGTTTATAAAGTTTATAAAGCTGAAATAGTGATTGTTTTCAAACGGGTTTTTGGAAGACTCCCCCCGTCTGCCATTGGTCAGATGCCGATCTGGTTCATTTTCTTATCATTTAGTCAAGTCTGAATTGAACATGGTAAAATAAATAAATAAATAGGGGGAAGTCATGGCCTAACGGTCAGAGTGTTGGACTTACAACCCAAGGGTTGTGAGTTCGAGTCTCGGGCCAGCAGGAATCATAGGTGGGGGGAGTGAATGTACAGCGCTCTCTCCACCTTCAATACCATGACTGAGATGACCTTGAGCAAGGCACCGAACCCCCAACTGCTCCCCGGGCCCACTGCTCTGGGTGTGTGTTCACGGTGTGTGTGCGTGCACTGCTGTAGGGCACAAATTCTGAGTATGGGTCACCATACTTGGCTGTATGTCACGTCACTAGTCACAATAAATAAATAAATAAAAAGAACAGAGCATGTTACCTAAAAATTACTTTTCAGTTAACTCTAAGAAATCAAAACCCATTCAGATGGGACCACACTCTTCAAAACCCATTCAGATAGTTTTGCCTTGGTTTACAATGTTATTTTTTTCAAAATGCTTCTCATTCATTTTGTTCTTCAAAAACTGTAACTGAATTCTTCTTCTTCTTATTATTATTTAGCAAATATATTTAGTGTATTTTAGCATTTCATTTTTGTAATCGCATCCTGAAATATTGTTAATTCATTGTATATAATTAAATAGTATAATTAAATAAATAATTGTCTTACAACCGTTTCTGCATTTTAAGCTAGGATAGCAGAAAGTATCAAAAGACAATGTTACTCTTCAGTTTTATTGACTTCTTTTGAGCCATGTTTGATTTATTAATTTACAGGCATTGATATAAGAACTGAGCAAAGATATTCATAAACTGTATACAGAATTCTATATACAACAACACAGAGCAGTGCTCCTCTGGTTTCTATAACAACATGTTGATAGATGGAAAGAGTTTGCTAGTCTAGATAGGTATGCAATTGGAAACTGCGCTGTGAACATATACTGTGCGGAATGAAGGCATGTATCGCAAAAGCATTTTACGAATGTGCATTACTGCAGTTATCAGCACTGTTTGATGTTAATGGTACTCGTCTTTGCCTAGCAGCTGACTGCAGTCTTACAGTGTTCCTATAACTGTAATAATGCAAACCCTCTTGTTTTGATGTAATGGAAAAGTCTGCTTCCCTCTATTACAGAGGTGATAAGGGTTTAAGGGTCCATTGTTTTTCTTATAGAAAAATCTCCTGGGAGTTCTTCATGGAAGAAGCTCTTTTCACAGAACATTCTGCTAGTCTGACCACACTCTCCAGCCCCTTTGGTGACTTGGCTGTGTCCTAATAAAGTGGAACAAGCTCAGAGTGTAGCCTATAAATGAGTTCTCTCTCTAGTAAGGCATGGTGCACACCTTAACAAAGTGCTTTTTGCTTCCCTGGGGCCAGACGTACAGCACATAGGAGTGGTGATCGTTCTTTCCAGAGAAGAAAAGTGTCCTCTAAACATTAAATACAATTCATGAGGAAGGCCTATTCTTCAGTTCAACCGTAGAAGATTTAGGGGTTGCATATTTTAATGTAGGGGTTTTCAATTAGTTTAATACCAAAGACCCTGTATAATGAAGGGATCCCTATACTTTAGATTAAATTTTTGGCATTTTTGCCTTTATTATGATAAGACAGTTTGTAGACAGGAAGCAAAATGGTAGAGAGAGGGTGGCGGGATCGAGAAAGGTCCACAAACCCAGGACTCAAATTCAGAGTACCCAAAGCACAGCGGCACTATATGTCTGCCTGCTGCCCACGAAGCTATCGGTGCCAACAGGGATTCCTATCCTAATATAAAGGCATTTAATATATATTAAAACCAACATATTTGTTTAGAACTGCTTTGGACTTTTTTTGCTTGTAAACATGTGCTTGTTCTGTGCATTTTTCTCTCCTGTCTCAGACAAAATGAATTTTTCACCGGAGAAAGCAATATTATGGATGGAGGTATTTTAGCATTTAGTACAATCACAGCTTTTCACCTCACAAGACTTTGATGGACTGGAGTCGTGCGGATTATTTATGGATTATTGTGATGTTTTTATCAGCTGTTTGAATGAAGAAATATTCAAACAGCTGTTCCGATGAAGAAACACACTCTTCTACAGCTTGCTTAATGCAGCTGTATATATGTTCAGATGTTTACATTTTAAATATTATTGCTATGCAAGATATGCAGAATAATCCATTTTATAAAAAAAAAAAAAAAAAAAAAATCATAATACATTTTTGCATTTTCAAAAAATGTATTAATGTGTCTAAATGTACAGTAAATCATTTAGGATCTGGGTGTTAGTATATTATTGGTGAGGACAAATCCTTCAATTTTCAGTGAAATTGTCATTTTTTGAGAAAGTGACCTGCAGCATCAGAAACAGTGAAAGATGTGTCTAGTGATGGGAAATAATGGGTCACACCAAGGGTGCTGGAACACAACAAACTAAATGCTGAGAGATCAATATCAATGGTGGCATTGACTGTAATGTGAGAGGGCATAGTGAAGACATTGGTATCACTCTAAAAAAAAACTGCTTGTTCCAGACTTCGTGTCTCAGACGGTTTACCCGCACAGTTGCCGTTATGGATGAAAGCTTTTATCAAAGGGCCCAAGGCTCCGAGGTTCATGCTGAATGTCTACACGGAAATCAATACCACAGTATCTCAGGTGGTGGACCGGTGGACTTTGACTGCGCGTTCTGTCAGGGAGATCATTCATCATATGGGGTGATGGAGACCCTCAAGACCTTTTTTCATTCGCTCCCTTTCATTCTTATTGTCAGAGGGATCATGTGAAATGAATATCTCTACAGTTGTCCATGTGGGTTCATGGCCCAGGTCTGTACCATTCCATCAACTGCAATATTCTCTGAAAGTAAAAGCAGAGCTGACATAGTTATGCCTGTTTTAGCAAATGCCTTACAGAACCAGATTTTGGTTCAAAATCAGCATTAGATCAGCACAAAATCTCATCCACTTTGTGGCTTGTTCTGGCTAATAACTGTCCAATTAGCCTGGAGGTTTTAAAGGCCTAGTAGTACCTGAACATGGATGTGCAGTTTCTCACATTTGAGCTAGAATTGGAGACTTGTTGCTGGACATTGCTATCCAGCAAGGCATTCTGCCTGTGGTCACTGCTCCAAAGCTTCTGGACATCCTATCCCCAGCACTGACAACAAGATCACATCAACCTGACAGCACCTCCTACAGGGGGCCAGACATCTCTCGACTGTAACCCAGTGTTATCAGGGCTGACTGACAGCTCACACTCACACTAGTGTTGAGAAGACACCTCAGTGCATTGTTATGCAGTATTTCTGCCGAGAGGCTTCTGAACTAATTTGAATGGTTTTAAGAAGCAATGCTTGATGTCATTTTTTGTTCAGCTGTATGTTCATTTGCAGTTAGACAGTGGAGGTGGCTAATGCACACCAGGGTATTAAAGATTTATTTATGGGATTTAATGCCTTTATTTAGACAGGACAGTATAGTTCAACAGGAAGTGAAGTGGGTGAGAGAAAGGGGGATGGGATCGGGAAAGCTCCATGAGCCGGGACTCGAACTCGTGACACCCAAATCACAATGGCGCTGTATGTTGCCATGCTGCCCACGAGGCCATCAGCGCCGACAAGGGTTATTATAGTTAACTAAAACTAAATCCATTAAAAATAAAAAATAAACATTAACTGAAGTAACATACATATGCATATACATATACATATAGACACACACATATACACACACACACACACACACACACACACACACACACACACACACACATACAGTATATATATATATCTGTCATCATCTCTCATTTTTTGAGTGGTTTTAAAATAACTAAACTAAATAAGCTAAAACTAAACTAAAACACAAAACATAGTTAATAAAATCATGAAATAAAGTCTAAAACTCAAAATTTTTACCAGTAACTACAATACTTTTCTCAAAGTAATGAAATTCCCACTAGTGTAATTTCAACTACATTTCAAATCCCATATTGTGTTGGCAATGACATTTTAATATTATTTATTTATTTTTGTCTCGCTATGGTTAATTTTATAGCTAGCATTTAATGTATTCATAAATTTGGCCTGAAAAGGAAATTCACTTTCTCTTTTCTTATTGTGAATGATTAATCCATGCATGTTTTCATCTTGTTAATTTTAATTAAAATGTCAAAACTTGATATTCCAGTTCTCTCTGGTGACATACGCAAGTCTTCTCTAATCATTTCATCCACCTAAACCCTGAATCTTTCTTACAATTGACTGCAAGCTTGCATTCATATCATCCTCAGTACAATCAGATTGGAAGAATCGAACCAAGTCCCTGCCGTTCGGTACATCACAATATGGAAGAAGAGAGTCATCTCTACCTCTGTTACATGATGACTTCAATATGCTTAAGTAAATAAAAAATTCTTACTGTTTGCATAATTTGAGAAAATTACAGTTTGAAAATGAATTGGATATTACCGTAAATTAGATACAATACATTTACGTTTTATAGTATGTGTATTAGTTTTAAATAATAAAGGTTTTATTGTTGATTTCATAGTTTACAATTGACAGGGTGGGTCTGGCAAAAGGGTAAAACTGATGTTACGTCACTATTCTTACTTCATTTCCCTGTAAACCTGTAAACACCCTCCGATCTTCACCTCATGACTCTTCTCCTCCACTGTAACACCTTCAAACCCTGATTAATTGACTTGTCAGCAGAGTATTTTTATCCTGTTCTCCTGTTGGCTATGGATCCACAGTCCTTCCCGGTGTCCTCTGGTGTCCTACCGAGCACTGGGTGATGCTTTGGGCCAATCAAGCCCTTCTGTCACCTAGTGGCACCGTTGGAGCACCTGATTGGAAGACAGGAGTGATGGAACTTCCTGTCCTGACTGTTTGACTTGGAGCCCGAGGCTATAATGTTCTCCCACAGTGTGCAGAGGAACCTACAGCATGTTAAGTCCGTATGTCATTGGGAATGTAAATTTGGAATGACACTGTAGCCGGCTGCAAATTAGCACAGCTTTACTCGGAGGAAGTTCTGGAGAACCTTGCGGCAACAATACAAATTCAATTTCACACATAGTGGGGTTTAGTGAGTGGTGTGGCTTGACAAACTGCACATTTATGGTTATTTACTTTGCAGATCTTTTTTCACCAAAGGGACATACAAATATAAACACACTGCAGGCTGACACAACCAACATGGCACTGCATAGTGATTAAAGGTATAAAGATATAGATAAAGCCCTATAAGAATTCCTTGAGAAGGAGTCCCACTTGAAATTAATACAACATAAACACAGCCATAAAATTCTCTCTTATGTAACAAGTCAGCAGAGGTTTAGCCTGTAAAAGTAAAACAAATATTTTCAATAAATTAGGAGCAGTTTGGTTGGAAGGCATTGTTGCTTTGCAAGCGTTTGAAGTTCCCTCTGAGACTATGTACCGTAATTAAGTTTGCGAGAGGTCTATTCCGCCGCATGGCAAGTTAAACTCAATTCACCGTTCTGATTGTTACCTAAACCCTCTGTGGTGTTTAGGAACAAAAACTGTCTATGATATTTGACTATTTAATTATTCCATTTTATTAAATAGACCAAACTGCCACCACATACAAGATTCAAAGTTGACATTTCGTACTTGAAAGCAATCAAAATATATTTCATAAGCAATCAAGCCATTGGGAGTGTAACTAGGTTTGATGCTTGGTATTAGGCCTGTGGGACTGGTATTAAATCTTTGAAACTCACAGAGATAACATCTCACAAACACACACGCTTAAAAAAGCTTCGGTTTAAGCTGTAATAGGATTAACTCGAGATATCTGCTGTAAATATCATTCATAACTTTGCTCCCAGATGACAGTCAACTAAAGTCAATAGTCCAGCAAAGCAATACATTAGACAATCTTGTTTGGATGCCAAAGTTCTTGAAACAGTATTTTTTTTGTCTTTCTGAAGAGAGAAAGTTATGCAGGTTTGGAGCACCATGAAGGTGAGTAAAATGACAGAATTTCCATTTTTGGGTGGACTATCCCTTTAGCCTTTCTGTTTATTATGAACTCGGCACATTCTGACAGACTCTGTACTGTGCTGACAAAGAGACCTGGCCCTGTCTGTTGGCATTTGTCCGATCATAGGGGAGTATTCCTGAGGGAGATATGCGACAGGGCCTGGCCTTTTTTGGGTCACCAGAACAATCATGCCAGCACTTCAGCGTGGAGACTTCAAATGCTAGACTGAGCCATTTGGTTCACCGATTCAACACATTTATGGGATGTATGTTTTGTCTATTTTTGCTCGAGTGTATCATGTTTACTTTGTGGAGAGATAACTCTGTCCTGCCCTCTCTTTTTTCACACCAGTGACCACACTCCAATGGAGCATGGCGCAGAATCCACTCACTTCTCACTGTTACAAATAAACTACAGGGCGCAACCTACAAAGGACTGCAGAAAAACACTCAAGAGAAAACCCCCTTCATGTATCAGCTTAACTGGTGAAGTATGGTGCCTGCAATGTCAAAGGTATATACTGTATATTGTACCTTGAATGCTTTGTATAAAAATGCTGTCAAATATAAATTCTATGTAAATTCAATTTTTTTAATTAATATTTACAAAATATAACATTTGTTTCTAACAAGTCATATCAAGCCATGTCTGAAAAAGTTTTGCTCTTATAAGTTTCGGTCCCATATTAAAATTAAAGACTAAATTACACAGTTATAATTCAATGAATAAATAATTCACCCCCCTAAAAAAAGTACACACACACACACACACACACACACACACACACACACACACACATATATATATCAAAAGTGACAGTTAAGAAATTTATTGTTACAGTTTTTAAAAAAGATTTTAAAAAATGCTTTTTTTAATCAAAGAATTCTAAAAGAATGTATCACTGTTTCCACAAAATTATAAAGTATAATAATAATAATAACATTTCTTGAGCACCAAATCAGCTGCCAAATCATGTGATGTGACAATGAAAATTGCAGCATTGAAAATGCTGAAAATTCAGCTTTGCCATCAGAAGAATAAATTATATTTTAAAATATGTTAAACTAGAAAGAATTTTAATTGTAATAATATTTCACAGTTTTACTTTTTGATCGAATCAATGATAAGCATGTGAGACTACTTTCAATAACATTTAAAAAAAAAATCCATAAATTTGAACAGTATATAAATATAATTAATCATGTATATAATTTTTGATTTTATATAACTATGTAAACCATCAATCACCACCTTATATCATCTGTATTATCAGTTTTTCTTTTATGGCACATAAAAGGTGACTTTTTTAAGTAAATGAGGTCTGGGGCTGTCAGGCTCAAAATGAAGAAAAAAGCATAATAAAAATGTCATTAAAGTTGTCTTAACAACTTGCACACTAAATTGAAAGTCTTTAAGAAAGTCTTTCATCTAAAATGAAAGTCTAGCTTTGAGTGAAAAACAGCCTAGTTATTCATTGAAACACAATATATTGTTATACTGAAAACAGTAGTCAGAATTTTCTACAGAAATTCATATTTTATGTTCCATGGGAGAAAACAGCTTAAAGATGAATAAATGTGTAAATGTTGACAGAATTTTCATTTGAATTATTAAACAAATGATAATTCCTGTATTAAGATTAGATTTAGAAGTCTGTCCCCTGAAAACTAAGCAAAAGTTAACATGGATGTAGAATGGCACACAGGTCTTTGTTTTACACTGATTTCTCTGTACACACCACTCTCGAGGGAGAGGGATTGATCAGCCTCTCCGCACGGAAAGACCGTCGAACTGACAGGTAGGCCTGTCTCACAGCTGGCCCGACAAAAGCAAAGACAGTGTGTGAGAACACACAGCTGTGCTTAGAGATGCATTCCTGCCTAATTAAAACAGGTAGGCCTTTTTTCAGACTCACACCCGCTTTCTGCAGTGCTCCCATGATGCCATCTGTCAAACACTCATGACTCTATCACACTGCTGACTGAGAGTGTGTAGTTTCTCTTCTCACCAAGTTACTTTTTTTAAGGTGGAGGAAATAGAGGTAAATAACAAATAAAGCAGAATATTTTTGGTGACAAAAACTTCATGCTGCTTTTTCCATATATATATAAATGTTTTCCCTATATACTGTATATATATATATATATATATATATATATATATATATATATATATATATATATATATATATATATACATGCACACATATGTATGTATGCAATTCTGAGAAAAAAGGTCAGAATTTCAATATATAAACTAAGATTTGCAAGTTATAAATTTGCAGTTCTGAGAAGAAAAAAAGAAAAAAAGTTGCATTTAGCTTTTTTATTTTTTATTCTGAAAAATAATTACAATATGTAAACTCAGAATTCAGAGAAAAATGTCAGAAATATTCAAGAAATATTAGATTTTTTTGTGAGAAAATAAAATCTGAATTGATGCTTCCAGAATAAAACAGTCATGGTCACCATTCACTTTCATTGTATGAAAAAAAGCATGAATCTCTTTAATATTTATAATGTTTTGTTATGGTACAGACACACAAAAAATAAATGGATTTTGCTTTTGTTTTACCTTCCAAGAGCAAGGTAAATTGCATCAAGAAGTGTTTTTAAACTCGTATTTAACTATGAAAGAAGCCATCTATCTTTCCATTAAAGGAATAATGCACAACCGTCCCTCGCAGTTTATCATGACAGACTCACTTCGCATCCTTAAGCTATGCTTCCAACCTTGCACGCGCACAATGGGCAGATGTATTAAACAGCCTCCCATTCAAGCCGAAAGCATGCACGGTGTTACTGATTGCACGCGGTTATGCGTGCTTAGCATATTTTGCCCAGGAAGCCATTGTGACAGTGCAGCTGAGAAATGTGCAGGGATTCATGATGAAGAGGGCAGTGATGTATTAGCAGATCAGAACTGCTGAGTCTGGACTCAAACACAATGGCACACATGGGGCTGTAGATGTGGAGCATATGAAAGCTTTAAATGTTAGCATGCTTAACTGGAAAACTAGACTAAACCTGCCAGAGGGAATCTACAGGCCTCAATGAGACACACTGATGCAGAGACTTTATTGATGCAAGACTTTGGCCACTATCATTAACAAAAAAATGCATCAGTCTAATTAACTGCAAAAAAATCTTCATTAAATGTTAATTATGCTCACTGTTAGTTTTAGGAATGATCAGTTGTCATTTGATTCAGTGTCTGGCTGTGTTCCAAAACCTAGTGAGATGGCTTGGTATCTACTGCTAACACAGTAATTCAGTTTATTTACTTTGGGGTATGAACGTGTGTACTTTACAGTGCATGTGCCATAAATGTCATATTTAGCCAGATTTTTCCCAAATATGCCTTTTATTTTTTTCTGCATTTTTGGCACCAACAGGTGCCCTCATTGAAGAACATTTAAGTGAGGGTGTTCAGAAATATTTTCAATGGTTAAATAAGTATAAAGACATTTTTATTGGTAATAACCTAAGACCCATAAATAGCACAAAAAATACACAAGGATGAAACTTCCTAGTAGGGTGAACAAATGTGCCCTTTTTCCTGGAGACGTCCTGGCCAGGATTATAATATAGCCTAACATATACATCAAAGTACTGTGAGAGCTATAAAGGATACAGAACAGAACAGCATTACAGGAGTAAATTCATTTTTAGCAACTCAGAGAGAGAAAAAAAAAGCAGTCGACCGACAAGGGTTTTTCAGTGGCCGATGCCATTATTGTCAACACATGGAAGACTAATTTTAGCTGTCGCACAAGAGCAGCTGCAATTTGTTGACCAAATCAATGGTTTGATATTTTTGTCTTACCATGTTTGTACATTTTGTCAATTATTTTGTATTTCATAAGTGTCAATTTTGCATGAACAGCTAAAATCCCATTTATTGGTTCTATTGTAACAACTTGCTTTACTATTGCTGCATTTGTGCAGACATTCACAAGCAGTCATGTAATGTTCTAGTTAATATTTAAGCAAGCATTGTTGTCTTCTATCTCAAATGAGGACAATCGCTCTTTGTAAAGTTCTCATCGTTATGAATCTGATGAAGCTGGAGTGTTATATATGTTGAACACATGCCCTTTCTTTTCTTGCATACACATCATGTTTATTTTTTGGTTTAATATGTGTTTCATGACTCCAGTGTATGGTCTGCATCCCTGACCTACAAGTGACCCTTCTTCACTCACCTTGTGCTACTAAACATCTGAAGTCCAGTAGGCTCTCATTACAGACACAGAATCACTGCTCTCGACTCTGATTGACTGACAGTGTGGAAATACCTTGCAGTCACTTATAACTACAAGGCTTTTAGAGGACAATGTATTTGTGTACATACTATATATGTGAGTGTGTGAGAACTGCAAGGCTGTCACACTCCCCTCTCATCTTTTTCCTCAGGTCAAGAGAGCAGGCTGTCATCCATCCATCCAAAAAAAAAAAAGCCTAAGATATAAAGTAACGTAAGTATAGAATGATCTGTGAAAACCCCTTCAAAGATGCACTCAACAGCAGGAGGCTAATTTAGGTAACAGTTATAATACAGGTTCATTACCTTCCCCGTCAGTCAGCTTGAAAAAAGCCTGTGTGCCTTGTTTCAGGTGCTCAAACAGAAGCCTGACATCTATCTGACATGCAAATATTAAAACTGATCAAATACTTCCACGCTGGGAATAATGATTTAGACTCAATAGCTGATAAAATCTCAGATCAGTTGCTTTCTGACCGGCGTGATGGCTTTTACAAAGACGTCTCCCAGCGGTGATATGACTGTTTGCGGGTTTAAAATAGCACCATCTGACAAACAAGGTGGTCTACAGGAAGTGTTGATCTGCAAGAAGAACAGAATCTTGACATCTTACACTTCACAGTTTGGTTTTAGCCTTTTTGCACCTTTCTGGCAATCTCTTGTTTCCAAATATAGCAGTATATTGTCCACTTTTCAACCTGTTTTAGGAATATATTGCAGCTTTATTGCACTGCTATCCTAAAATTTAGAATGATGAACCTACAGACTAAAAGTCTACCTAATCTCCCTCAAAAGACCTTAGAATGGCTTGACCCACTTTCTCTGGGGACCATCCAGTTTGAGAATCTCAGTCGGCTTCTGTTCCAGAGATTTTTTTTTTTTTTTGGTTCTGGATTGAACAGTTGTGACCTTTTCAAGAGATGAACTGAGAAAGAATTTACATATTGCAATGCAGAAACTGTATTTTAGCAGTTTTTTTGAAAGATATAATGTTAATATAATAACAATAATATTCAGTGAATATGTACATTTAATTTACATTTAATACCAAAATTAAAGCAAAGACTTTTATGTAACAAAATGTTCTATTCATCAAAAAATCCTTAAAACAATTACTAGTTTTCACAAAAATATTAAACAGCACACAAATAAGAAATAATAATAAGAAAATAAAAAAAGAAAATACATTTCTTGATAATTAGAAATGTTTCTTGAGCACCAAAGCAACATATTAGAATTCTAAAGGATGATTTGGCACTGAAGACTGGAATAATAGCTGTTGAAAATTTAGATTCGCCATGACAGAAGTAAATTACTTCTATGTTAAAATAGAAAAAAAAAAGATTTTTTTTTTTTTATTGTAATAATATTTCTCAATATTTATGTTTTTATATTTTTAAGTTAAAAAATGCAGCCATGGTGAGACCTTTTTCAAAAAACATTAAAAAAAGTACAGACTGCATATAATATTATAATTTCAATCACCCTTATC
Source organism: Cyprinus carpio (assembly GCF_018340385.1). Classification (NCBI taxonomy): domain Eukaryota; kingdom Metazoa; phylum Chordata; class Actinopteri; order Cypriniformes; family Cyprinidae; genus Cyprinus; species Cyprinus carpio. The sequence continues at coordinate 12,567,746 of NC_056587.1, forward strand.
GGATTGTACTATTGCCAGTAATAAAAATAAAATACTGTTTAATTACAAGTGAGAATCTTGTAGTTGAGCTTTTTTATGCATACTCAAGGTGTTCAAAATGCATGCAATAAAATTATATAAAACATTAAATTTTTATAACTTATAGTATTACCAACTGGTAACCAAATGCACCTAACTGAATTAATCTACTGGTCAAATATTTAGCTGCGATCCATGACAAAAGTCAACACTATTTGAGTTATAGCAGTATGAGATGGTCATGTGTAATGCAGATCTTCAGGAGTACACTTAAGTAATTCAAGGGCTCTAAGGAGTTTAAAGGGGTGGGAGAACTCAAAAGACCCTCAAAAGACCATATTACTGAAAGGGGCAGGCTCATCAACAGAGACTTCAGCATGGAGATCAACAGAAGATCACCCTGCCCTAGTGGCACAAGGAATACAGATGGGAACACGCACACGCACACAAACAAGCACACTCCTACACCATTGAAATGTTACAGGTCTGTATGTACTGCAACAATTAAATTAGGCCTCTGACAGTTCCCCATGCTGTGTCCCTTAGGCAGAAATGCGTAACCACACACACACAAACTGGAAAACCTCCTAACGAGAGCCCCTAGAGAAGTCAGAGGCGCTAAGACACAGACACATACATATAAATATGAATGTACCCAAAAAGATCATGGTAGACACACATGCTGTCGTACTAATGCAGTCTGCTTGCTGTCCCTCACTTGCTTCTTTATTCAGTCTCTAGGCCTGACACACAGACACACAGGCCAGTCTCACTTTATCATCTGGCCTTTATAAAAAATGTGTGTGTGTGTGTGTGTGTGTTTGAGGTGTCTCAGGGTGACAGGTTAGGCAGCTCTTGACATCTTCTGAGGTTCTACACCCTTGGAAATTGACGAACAGATCCTGTCACATATCACCCACCCTCAGATGAGACCCTCATCCCCTTTCCACCAAATATGCGCTCATACCAGAACCAGTTGGGGAAGTACAAAGTGCAAATACAATTTTTTTTTTTTTAAGAAGTCTCTTGTGCGCATGAAAACTGCATTTATTTAATCAAAAATGAAGTAAAAACAAATCATAATATTGTGAATCATAATCATATTAATACAAAATAAAAGGATTTGTAATATACTGAACAGAAAACAGTTATTTTGAATTATAATAATATTACACAATACACCCCTTTCCCTTCCCCCATTTCTTTCTCCTGTACGTCCCCCTTCTTTCTGCTCATCCACACACATTCCCTCCATCCCAATTTATGGGGTTTGATGTCTTCAAATAAGGCTTGATAAAAAGGTCTGAGCATAGCAAAGGGAGCAGCCTGTATCTATTACTTTTGTTTGGTTCTCTTTGCAGATTCAACCATTGCCTCAGGAAGGACCTCTGTGCTTTAATGAGGATCATGGGCTGCAAAGTAGTTAAGACAGAACAATTCTACCATCTCCCATTACTACAAAACATGAAACCGTGTCCAAATCTACACCTCTGTGGGTTTACATGTGAACTTAGTGTTTTGTAATTTAAGATTAATTATTGATGTGACGATTTGTAATGGGCAGATTAAATAAATAATGCACTAGATAAGTAACATTTAATAAAAACTATAGCAAAACTATGGGTTACAGGGTACTAAATACAGAAATTATAAGAATTTATCACCTTATTGCTTCTGGCTGGTTGCAGATGGGCTTTGCAGATTAACCAGGGCTCCTGACTGAGACTAAAAGGATCAAAATAATAAATGTTCAACAATAATTTAACATTTTATCACAGTCAGGAAAACATTTTATGAGGTTTTGTTAGAGACACTCTCTACATTTGAGTGTGAGCTAGTGTTTCCTGTTAGCAACAACAAACACAGCAAGAGATGTGACGCCCGATTCACAAAAATGTTCTTTAAATGAGTCAGTCAAAAAGAAGAGCTGGTTAGTGGTCAGTGAATCAGAGCCGTTACTGAGTTCAACTGACTCTCTGAACTGCAAGACTTTTTAACTGTTGTTGTGAATAGGTTTGAGAGATGTAAATAAATGTAATTAAACATTTAGATACATGCAGAGGTTTGGTCATAATAAATAGTAATAAATAAATCTACAAAAATTCTAAATAATATAAAAACAGAAATTTACCAGGAAAATTGATCAAATCCGGCCAAATACATTAAAGAGAATTTAAGAATTTAAAATGCATTAAGGTCATTTAAGATGTAAATGAGTTTTTTTTTTTTTTATCGGAACAGATTTGGAGAAATTTAGCATTACATCACTTGCTCACCAATGGATCCTCTGCAGTGAATGGGTGCCGTCAGTATGGGCATTCAAACAGCTGATAAAAACATCAAAATAGTCCTGAAGTTTATTAAAGTGTTTTACTTTGAACTAGTTCTGGCCAAAACACCAGTCCATAATATATAATAAAACTTCCTCTATCGGTTCTGTTGAAGAAACTTTGTCAATTTTCATTTTTGGGAATTTTCTTATTTTCATTATTCCTTTAGGTCATATTAAAATGGATGATATTTTAACTGACAGCTACAAACATGTTCTAAGTTAACTTGATATATAAACAATATCTCATCACCAACATGAATATCCCACCTGTAACCCATACCTAAGTTATAGCACAGAGGAGCTTACTGGTGTCCCCTCTTCTTATGACCCGGATGTTCACAGTCTTTCCCCCTTGATGATGATCCTTGTTCTAAGAGTAAAATGCTCAAAATGTACCTTATTCTTGTCTGGGACTGTGTCTTTCTCTGACTTGGTTGCTTAAAGTGCACCCATGTTTGAAGTGAGTATATTTTGAGCTTTGAGTGGTTCACTGTTTCAAAACAGACATCACACAGTCCTGCCCTGAGGAAAACTAACAAAGCAACTGCCAAGACAACAGACTTTTCAGATACACACACAAATATGCACAAACAATACCCTCATGCATATACCTCACACTCAAAAAGAGGTCAAGAAAGAGTAACAGATACTAACAGTGAGGGTAATGGCAGATTTATTTGAGCATTGAGAGGGAATGTCTCATCTATCTATCTATCTATCTATCTATCTATCTATCTATCTATCTATCTATCTTCATGATAAAAACAATAATAATAATTTTTTAAAAAATCTCATTCCATTGAAGTTTTTACTGAACAGATAAACTAAAATTGTATTGAAAAGGCCTTAGCACAGGATGTCTAAAATTTAGACCATAACAAAAATTTCATGGTTTCAATGTATGCTTTTGTCCAAAATCGGTATATTAAAAACCAGGATTCTTAATAGGGCTCTGATACACCAGCCTTTTGTGTGGTGTTATTTTCCATTTACTGATGATTTGATATGTGTGGCATTATCTTCCATAAGACCTTGAGCAGAGACTATAAATATCACTAACTGACCTCTTGTGCTTTTGGCTGTGCGCTTTGTTTTTATTTGTGTGTGAATTCTGTAGAATCCAACAGAAGCAGCACTCCTGCTAAAAGCCACTTGATTAATTTGAACCTCGATTGCCCCCCGGGGTACAGTCTGACCAGAAGCATCTGTCCTGTGCTCAACATGGCATATTCCAAATTCAGATACCTGTTTATCTTTCAACAAACCCTATAATGATTTCTTAAGTCCTGTACAAGAGAATGAGATGCTTTCGACTAAACCCTGAGTCATCTGGCTCATGTCTCATCTCTGTTTCGATCCCGCTGTGTTCCTGTTATGATGGAAGGGCAAGGTCACATAGACCTGCCGCTTCAGAGAGCAGGTCACAACTCTATTTACACAACAATCAGAACACTCTGATGCTCGTGTGTGTGTATGTGTGTGTGCGCGTGTGTGTATGTTCAGGTTGTCCTTATTTGTCTGTTGTTGTGTGCATTTTTTATGCATGCACAGCTGTGAATGTGTGTGTACTTTTTTTTCATTTTAAAAATGCAGTTTCTTTTAGAGTATACAGTAGGGTTTAGGTTAGGGTTAGTCTGTAGTAATTATATTATGCTTCACATTAAAACAATGGTGTATGCTTAATAGATAGCAAGTATATGTGTGTGTAAAGTAGGTCTGTATAATGTTGCTGCATGAATCTCACAGGATTTTAGCTGGTGTGATTATGTTTCTAATCGTACATCATGCCTGCAAGCACTTGTCTATGTTCTTCACAGATACGTGTTTAGGAACATTCCCCACATGTGTTTATTTGTGCGTACACTCTCAGAAATAAAGGTACAACAGCTGTCACTGGGGCGGTACCTTTTCAAAAGGTACACTAAAGGTTCTAATATCTACTTTAAGTACTAATATGTACCTTTAAGGTACCAAAATGGACTTTTTAGGTACAAATATGTACCTTTTGAAAAGGTACCGCCCCAGTGACAGCTGTTGTTTCTTTTATTTCTGAGAGTGTTTATGTCTATACTGAATGTGTATTTCAGTGAGGAACACGCCTGTCCTGGTTTCCCGGCTGCATTGATTGGAGCAGAAAGAGCTGATCCAGCAGAGCAGCTCGAAGTACGACTCATCCTGACCCACTGAAGCTGAAAACATGCACAGAAGACAGACCAACATTTACAACACTTTACTTACTCCAGCATCCTTCTTTCTCTCTCTCGTGGTACTGCATTGCACTGCAATGCACATTTGAACAGTGCTGCTTTAACCTCATCAGCAAACTCCATTACACTACGCTAAACTGAACTAAATTGAACTAAATTTAAAGTATCGGACAGAACTGAATTAATAAAAAAAAAACTGAACTAAATCAAAGTAGTGATTCGAAGAATACAGTAAAGATCTGAACTGAATTCAACTATACCAAAACAGAATTGAATTCATCCGAACAGATCTAAACTGAATTTGATAATCAGAATAAAATAAAATAAAACAAAATTTAACTTGAAGATACCAAATTACTGAACTGAATTGTTATATTTATTGTTATATTATATATTGTTATATAAAATAAAAATGAACCAAATACTTACTGAAATAAGCCAAACAAATCAGAACTGAAGTTAACCTAACTGAAGTGAACTATATTAAAGTACAAAACAGAAAAATGAACTAAATATTAATATTGAAGTTCATCTAAATGGAACTTACAAAACTAAATTGTAACAATATTTAAACCGAACAGAATGGTACTAGAATTCAACTAATTTTAATATTATGAAATAGCTTAAAAAGAATTTATATCAAAATAGTAAAAAAAAAAAATTGTAAACCAATACAGAACTGAAATCATCCAAACAAAACTGATCTGAATTTGAAGACCTGAATAAAATAGGCTGGATTTATAACAAATTACTGAACTGAATTTATCTGAACAGAACAGAACTACTTACAATGAGCTTAACTGATTTTAAAAGAACAGAAATGAACTGAATTATATAAAAATAACAGATCGTAGTAATCATTAGCACCAATGGTCTCATGATCTACTTATGCTTACAATGCTTTTGGGAAACGCAGCCCTTGCCCCTTAATAGTGAGCTGAACGGAACTACATAAAGGTATGGAACAATTTATCTAAACTGAACTGATATGAACTGAAATAAATTGAACAAAACAGACCAGCTGCATTTCCCAAATGCATTGTACGGCTAAGTAAATCGTAGAGACCCTGTAAATAGAACTGAACATACTGCTTTCAAGGCAAGGCCACCATACAGTAAATACTGAGAGACAAGAGAGGAATGTTAAATTTTCAAACGAGATGTAGAACATTGAGCAGCGTTAAGCAGGAGGCAGCATTGCATTTATCAGCACACTGTCTTCAAGAGTCAGTTTACCTCTTCACACTCTCCATTATTGCCTAACTAAAAAAAAGGACAAGAACAGATCAGCTTCAAATAATTCCAGCAGTGTCCTCCCTCCCTCCCTCCCTCTCTCCCTCCCTCTCTCTCCCTCCCTCTCTCTCTCACTCACTCCCATACTGCATGTCTGTAAAGAAGGGTGTAATTTATAACCTCTCTCTCCATTCTACGTCTTGAGGTTATTGTGCTATATTTAATGCCAGTGTAATGATGAAGGCAGGTAGTCTAATCTTGGGTGAGAAAATGCCCTGGAGAGAGAGAGGGAAAGAGAAAGAGAATGAGATGAAGAGATAAAAAGGCAAAGATAGAGAGGAGGAGAGGGTCTGTAAGGAACAGATTGTAGAGTTAAGGATGAAGTTAATTCTTGCCCAATACAAGGTGTGAAATATGTTAAAGAATACAATTACATTATAATATGGTGTGTCGCTACAAAGGATTTAGTAAAGATGCTACCAGTGTTGAGGAGCCTACTTTGAAACTGTATTGTTTACCAATTCTGCAATTACAGCACAACATTAAATTGAATTGTCCAATAAATATTAGATTAATGTATATTTTCTAATATAATCAAAAGTTGCAGTTGTATCTTGTGTGGCCAAGAGCTGTTTCACAGTGCATCTCATCCTCATGGACTGCACCAGATTTGCCAGTTCTTGCTGTGAGGCACTTTGGGGCCAAAATTTTAGCCCATTATGCAGGGATAGCGGCGCTTTGGTTTAGACGGAATGATGAAGTATCGTGCTCCGCCTACATAAATATTTCTTCACTCCTATTAGGAAATACTGTATTACTAAGTAGGTAAACAGGAAGTTAACAGAGATGAGAGATGGGACACGATAAAGACAGATGCAAAGAGGAGAGAACAGATGCATCAGCAGAGAAAATACTATACAGGCAGAACAAGCTCACTGTTTGCGAAGCTTGAATTATTGGAATAAATCTAAACACTGAATTTGGGGTGGAGGTTAGGGGTGGGAATCACAGGGTACCTCACAATATGATACACTACACGATACATGTCTCACGATACCGATAATGTCACGATACAGCAATTCTGTCTTTATATATTGCTAGACAATCCTATAATGATACACCACAATATCTGTCTAACTATGAAAACAAAATGCCTGTGATAAGGTCAAGTGCAGATTCTCTCTCTTCATTCAAGTCCAAACTGCTGAAAATTCTGCAAAAATTCATCAAAAAAAGAAAATATAATTCTGCCATAATTTTTCTCACTTTCAACTGTTTTAAACCTGAATGAGTTTCTTTCTTCTTTTGAACATAAAAGTTATTTTGAAGAATGTAAGCAAACAAACAGTTGCTGGCCCCCAGTGACTTCCATAATATTTTTTTTCCTTCTATCAAAGTTAATGGGGACCAACAACTGTTTGGTTATGCAAAACATAGGCACTGCATCATTCCCCAATCACCCACACGAATGGCTGAGCACCCACGGGAAAAACTCGAGATACCCTGTATTCACTATCATATTGGCAAGACAGATCTGGCAAACTATCCAGTTAATATTTGTGTTTGTGGTTTGGAGAGCGTCAAAAGGTTTATTTACATCTTGTTTTCTGCAGCGCTGAGCAATGTAGCCAATCTCAGACATATCTGCTGATTTCTTGAACGCAATTTGCCAATCAGAGGCATTAAAGTTAGAATCAACTCACCACTCAAAACACCAGAGTTCAGTGCTGGGCTTTCCAAGAATCCTCTCATTATAACAAAACTTCTTGAGGTTGTATTAACAGCACATCAAAAGAGAGTGAGTACACTGATCCACTTAAACTGATATATACAATATAATATTATGCATACAATAAATACACCAGTTTTTATAACTGAGATTTTAACACTTATTACAAAAGCTGTTGGAACAATGTAGATGACTGCAGTGCTCAAAATGCATTGCGTTGTAGTTGATTCAAGTGTTTTAATACTTCCTGAGGGAGATACAAGCAGCAATTCAACACTGACTGCTGTTCAGATCAGCTACGTTGCTCAGTGTTTCCACAAGCCTTTACCTCCAGTATTGTATTGTCACTGTTGATATGTATTATACTCCTGTAACAGTTTGGATGTTCTGCTTAAGGCAACAGTCTAAATCTCAGCTTAGTCTGTAGGCTGATCCTACATCAGTGATTTAAAAGTATCATGTAACAAGAGCTGAGCTCTCCTTAAGGACATCATTCAGGGTGCGCAGTTTAAAGGATGGGTCGAAATCCCATTGCTGAGGGAGAAAGGAGAGAAAATTGTGCACTTACAACAGTTCACCCAAAAATTAAAATTCTGTCATCATTTACTCTCATGGTATTTCAAATCTGTGTTATTTATTCCATGAAACACAAAAGAGAATTCTTAATGCAGATGTTCACAGACTGATCATAGTGACCACATCTGTATGTCTTCAAAAAGGCACCATAAACATGGTCCATATAACTTTTGCACTATATTATACTAGTCTTCTGAAGATATGCAATGGATTTGACGAACAACTGGCTGAAATACAAGTAATCCACTAATTCATTTGACCTCATTCTTTCTGCTGTGATTCAAATATGGCACTTATGAACCAAGTCTTGGTCACCTATGTCAATGGTGTTTGATTAATCAGATTAGACGCCATATTGAATTTAACATGAATGAAACTGAGGCTATTACTTACAATGGCACACACCATATAAAGGTCATAGATCACATTATTTTAACAATTCACAACTTCAAAACTATTTTACCAAACTGTTGGTGTCTACTAAAAGCTTTTTTTTCCCTGGAAAGATGTTTTGTCAGCTGAACAATTGGTATGTAATTAAACAACACTACAGTCCATTGAACACACTGTACTTCTATCCCTCACAACCTCATTTTCGTTCCTGTCAAAAATTAAATATGCATGTCAGTTTTGTTGCCTACACTCTTAAAAATAAAGGTGCTTCACGAGGCCATAGAAGAACCTTTTTGTCTAAATGGTTCCATAAAGAACCTTTAACATCTGTAGAACCTTTCTGTTTCACAAAAGATTCTTCAGATTCTAAAATGGTAAGAAATAGATGGTTGTTTAAAGAACCTTTGACTGAATGGTTCTTTGTGGAACCAAAAATGGTTCTTCTATGGCATCGCTTGAAGAACCTTTTGAAGCACCTGTGTATATGAGTGTTTATGACTTTTCTTTTTTATTTCAGCATTTCTACGGCAATGATTATCAGTGAATAACAACTAAAATTAAAATTTCCTCACATTTCTCACATCTGTATGGCTTCAAAACACTTCAAATATATAATATAAGTCATAGAGACTACGCTGAAATGTGCTTTTATGTACCTTTTCAAGGGTTGCAGGTGCAGTTACTATAAAATATTACATGAAAAAGAGCTGTGTGAAGTTTCTTCAAAATTCTTTTTTTGTTCCAACAGAAACAGTTTGAGAATACAGGTTTGAAATGAATTGGGGGGTAAAACATTTTTTGCTGTACTGTTCCTTTAAGTGGAAAAATGATAGAAAAGGAGAAAATAAGAGGTAGAGAGAATGAGAGAAGCGAGGAAGAAAAAGAGCTAGATAACGAGTTAGAGATGGGAGATCGAAGAGCCAAACAATAGAGCCACAGGCGTGGAGACACCAGAGTATCCAAATCCCATTGACTGTTCCATTCAGATGCCTGGTGCTCGCTTCCTATCTCTCTCTCTCTCTCTCTCTCTCACACACACACACACACACACACACACACACACACACACACACACACACACACACACACACACACACACACACACACACACACAAAGACACAAGCGTTATCTCTCAGAGGACACACAATGTAAGTTTATACTCACACACAAAGTGTCTCAAAACAGGCTCTGGCTACCAGTAACGTGGATTTAGTCAGATTTGATCCTTTCACTCAGAGGCAATTCGTGAGATAGCCTGCATCTCATAATGGGAATGATAAAGGAAAGCCATGGAGATGTGCTCAAATGGAGTTTACACACCTGGGGATGTTTACAGGAAGGTTTAGCTAGTGGTGTCCAGCAAAAAGATATTTGATAAAGCTGCTTGATCAGCTGGGTGCTTAGAAAACCCAACTTAAGTTGGTTTCTAGTTCATTCAAGATGGTCCTTAGCTGGTTCCACCTGGTAGACTGGCAAACAAACCGGCAACCAGCCTATCATACAGTACCATCTTTAGGTGGTCAGGCTGTTTTAGAATATGTTTAACCCTAACCCTAATCTTGTGATGAACTTGGACCATCTAATGACCAGTTTAGAACAGCTTGAAACCAGCTGTCATGTTCCAAAACACAGTTTGAGTTGGATTTTCTCAGTTAATCTCAGTTTACATTCATTTGTTGACTGAATTCACCAAGTGTTGCTGTATTTTATATTTCAAATACTTTAATTTTCAATTCTAATTATTTGTATTTTGGTCAAACAGTGCCTGAACAGGTATTATCAAGCTGAATCTCAGGCTTAACCATGACAAAATCCAAAAGGTTAAACGTTAAACTAATTTTAATGTGAATTTCAGTTGTTCAAGTTGAAGTGTGTTGTTTTTACTAACAGTTGTTTTTGTCCAATCGAAAATTAAACAATATTATAATTATTTTAATTAAATCAGGTAGCTAATGATGAGCTTGGCCCAGCTAATGGTCAGTTTAGACCAACTAGAATCCATCTGCCATGTTCCAAAACACAGCTACCAGTTTAAGGGTGCTTTCACAATTGGTTCATTTGCCTGGTCTGAACCAGAGTTCGACTCATCCCCTTCTCCCACTTCCCCCTCTGGATTGTGTTCGAACTGTGTTTTTGGTTCTTAACCACAGTATGTTTGTGTCATCAGAATGGCAGCTGTTTAGCCCTGTTGCTATGTAAGGCCTATGCAGGAGAAGACAGCGAAATTGATGCATACTGTTGCTTGCTTGCCTCACTTTTGTAAAATTAGGTTTTGTTCGCAAAGCACCAACACAAAATGGCTCATGTGTCGATTTGTCACAAATAATGGAAAATTTCAAAAGAATGCAGCAGGCAATTTCTTCTGAAGGTGAGCAGAAATTATATAGAAATTCTCTCTGCTTGCAGCATGTCAGTTACAGGTACAGTTTGCGTGTATGCGCCTGAGTTCAGACAAAAAGTGTTCATATTATCAAAATGAACCAAACTCTGACATCAAACAAATGTAGGTGTGCACTAAAAGTGCTGTTGGATTTTTTGAGAAAAGTTGTATTTTCTCAGTGGGTTAAACTCAGTTTATATTCATCTCCTAACTAAATTCAACAAGTGTTCAGGTCATTTTATTTGAATAATTTTAATTTGAAATGGAATTCTGGTCAAACAGTGTCTAAACATGTATATATAAAGGGTTAATCCACAACAAAAGAAGAAAACAATTTGTCTCCTCTGTGTCTCTCCGCATCACCGTAGCAACATTTTGGAGAATATCTGCTGAACGCAAGCAGCATATGCTCTTCTGTGTCAGCCGCGCTGCACGGAAATGCTGTTTTAGTTCAAATCAAAAAATAAATACATATAGAAAACGTATCCTTGTTGCGTAGCTGACAGAATAGTGCAGTTTGCGTTCAGCGGATATTCTCCAAAATAGCGCTATGGTGATCCGGAGGGATACAGAGGAAACAAATTGTTGAATAAAGTTGTTATTGTTTTCTTTGCATACAAAAAGTATTCTCGTCACTTCATAACATTATGGTTGAGCCACTGATGGCAGATGGACTATTCTGACGATGCCTTTCATACTTTTCTGGACCTTGACAGTGTAATTTACTTGGCAGTCAATGGGACAGTCACAAGCCTCCCGGTTTTCATCCAAAATATCTTAAATTGTGTTCCAAAGATGAACATAGCTTTTACGGGTTTGGAACGTCATGATTAATGACAAGATTTTCATTCTGGGGTGGAGTATCCCTTTAAGCCCTCAAACCTGTACGATTAACCCAAGTGGACATGGCACACACAGTCACAGCACTTCACAATGCTCTCAGTCCCATACGCTGGAATGTGCTCTATTTAAAACAGTGAGAGTCAGTGTAAAAATGGACCTGCAGTGAGAGGAGACGCACGTTCCTGTAGTGGAGGAGAATAAATAGGTCTTAGTTATTCTAAAGCCACGCTAATGCAGCATCTCTGCCTCTCGCAACCACTGACTCACGCACATCAAAGACTGTTGTGGGGCATTGCTCCGCCTTCTTGCCTGCTGAATATGTACAATGTGTTAATTCCTCAGCCATGTTAAATAAAAGGTCGAAACAAAAGCACATGCCTGGCCTGTTTAGCATAAGTTCATCGCTGAAAACACTCAGTTACGCAAACCAAGTGCTCATGCTTAATACTCAAATGCAACATATCTATTTGGAATAGTTAAAACGATAGTTATAAATTACTTAAAACTTCACTTTTAAGTGCTTATGTTACCAGCTTACATTACTGCAACAGGCACATATGACAAGAACAGACCACAAAGCTGCAATAATCAGATCATCATGGCTCTTCAGAAATGCTCCTTCAAGCCTAACATTAGACAACGATTGCACACAAGCACTTGGCCTATACACACTAATGGGCAGAAGACTCGGTCAGGCACAATTAAGGAACTGAACCGTTCCTCTCATACAGATATTCAAAAGGAGCTATTAAAAATGTACTGACTGTTCAGGCTAGAACACGCTTTCTCAGCTGCATGTCATCCAAACTGGGTCAGCTTCCCTCCCTCCTCCCTCATTTTCTCTCTCTCTCTTTCTCTCCCTCTCTTTCTTTCTCCACCCCTCCCACCATTTCTCTCTCCATCCCACCCTTCCTCTTCCTAGAGTCCTGAAAGTGCTATTCTCTGCCTGGGAACATTTGCCATGCAACAGAGCAAGAGCATGCAACAAGAACTCTTCCCGCTCTCAAAATAGACACCTCATAGATACACAGACCTCATTATGAATGACTGAAAGGCCTCATGAATTATTTGAATATTTCACTGTCTGCCAGATAAGTCACATACTTGTATGTAAATAAGGATAGTTAAATCTTTCTAAAATTGATACTATTTGTGTTTAATAACCTCTTCGGGGAGGAATTCAGCGTTAACTACGACAAAACCTAAAGGTTAAGCATTTAACCTTATGCTAATGTGAATTCCAGCTGTTTCAGCCTAAGGTGTGCTATTTTATAACATTTTTTGTTATCCACGGGAAATTAATCAATTTAATATATGTTTAAATATTTTAAAAATATGTTTTTAAGTATATACTACATGCAAACACAGCATAAAGACGATGCCTTTCACAATGTCTATTCTCATCAGAAGTAACACTCTTTCAAGTGGCTGTGCAACAGCTATAAAAAAACCCTCTCTCGCTCTCTCTCTCTCTTTCTCTCTCTCTGCACCCGGCTGCTACTTGTAGCTACTGAAGTGTGTCTGAGCAAAGTTGCCTGCAGACATTGCTTTTCAAGACCTACACCTACACCAGTATGGACATCTACACAATGCTAGGGAAGCAAACCCTCTCTACATGATGAGAGCATCAGAAGGAACAGTATGCTTTATTTTACAGGTGTCATAGTTGCACTGTTTGAAAAGAAAGTGCACATATGGATTAGTATGTTATTAAAATGACTATAAAGACACAAACTGCTTAGATAAAAACAGAATGGAAATCGCTGGACAGGGAAACATATCTGAGAAAGAGAGGATGTGACAGACAGCTGAGGCACTATAAATATATACTGTGGAGGATACATATGTCTTCTATAGTACCTTGCTTTAAAGGAGCTTTCGGTTTCATAAGGGGTACATCACTGCATGGAGTTTCATTCTACTCCATAAAACGTGAAATTCTCAACTCAAAAACATCAAAATCTCTGCAAATTTGGGGTATTGTACGTGGTGTAAAATACTGAAGTGTGTTTAACCAAGGTTTTTGATTGTTTCTATATTATAGCCTACATGTATTATTTCAATTGTACTACTATACAGATATTTTTAAGCCCTTAACACTATCCACTACACAACGTAAGAAATATCGCTCTTCGTTGGGGTTTATTTTGTAATAATGATCATTTGACTAAACATTAACCCACTTATAAGTAAAATCTTGGATGAAATACTGTTGTGAGTTTAAATTATTTCATAATCAAACCAGTGTATTATCTTAAAGCTTCCACTAAGAAAAAGCAGCATACAACATTACAAAAATAAATGAACAAAAAGGAAAACAGGTCTCATTGCATCCACTTGTTGGACAAAATATTAACAACAGTATGAACTGTCAGAGATATGTGTGGACATTTAAGATAATCAGCTCTTTTCCCTGAATAAACACCTTATTTGTTGCTCATTGATAGTAATTAAGGTAGTTGTTGTAGTAGTTAAGGTATTGGGTAGGGTTAAGGGATCTAGAATATGGTCATGCATTAATATGTACTTTTTATAAACAGCCACTATGCTAGTAATATGCATGCTAACAAGCAACTAGCTAATAGTAAAACGTTTTCCCTAATCTAAAGTGTTACCAAAAAAACTTTTAGATATCAGTCTGTATATGACATCAGTTATGCTTATCTTTTGCAGCTCCTTTGAAGGAATTTTGACTAAAACATCCCTATATTTAACAAAGCATATACATAAGACCTGATTCGGAAGCAATGCAACCTGTTTTACAGAATATGCATGTTGGGTTTTTGTGAAACAAGTAAGTGTGGGTCACATCTGCAAAATTTCATGGGCAAAACATGTCCACTTTCTATTGCATAAAGCACAGCTCATAGTCACTTTCAAACCAAGTAGCTTGGACATGCAGAATCAGTCTGAACTCCTTGCAAAATATGCATGAGGAAAACATTTTACAGCTCTAAAATCGCATTCTAAAGAGATCTTCAATCTTGCATATCACAGTCCATTACAAGACACACAAGTGCTAACGGCAACTGACATTGTTAAATGTCATAATGTTTCTTAAGGTAACACAATTTGAATATTTAAATTTTTAAGTGCAATAGCGGAGGGGAACATTATCAGGGAATATCAAAACTTATACTCCTCCATTAAAACTTGTGGCTTCAGGAGGTTAATACTGTAGCCTTTATCAGAGGAATACAGTGGACTATAATGCAGCTTTTGACATTTAGAAAAAGAAAACAGTTTGAACATTTTAGAGAAAAAAAACAACAACTTAAAATACAATACAAGAGGTGTTTTGCTGGTGCAAGATAAAAGCCATTACAGTGATGTTTTTTTATGAGAGTGTTGGTATGTACAGGTACTGGCCAGCTATTAGTAGCAGTACATCAACAAACAACAAACTCTTAATGAATACTGTTCTCTGACCCATCTATGTGTTTTTGAGTACAAGGCTTGCTTCAGTAGCTTCTGATCTAATCCATCAGTTGACACAAGCACAATTTCAGCCATTGCTGATTGTAACCTCATGGATATTGATTCTGGCTTTCCAGAATGAAAAACAGCAATGTCACTAATAATCAGTTTCTTTGACTAAACCCAATCCAATAATCACTTCTAAAAATGTTTATTCTGAGATCAAGCTTAGTCTGTGTTGTAAAAGTGAGCCTGCTCGACTTGAGAGAGTGTTATGGGGTTTGTCAGAGAGCCGAGGACCCTGGAGTACTTGGAGAGTACACAAAACACAGGAATCGCTCAAGGGATGCTGTGATTCTAAAGCATAGAGACAGGGACGAAACAGCAAACAGATCAACGTGTGCGGCCCCTCGCACAGCTGTCTCTGGTTAAATAATGGCTCCTACTGATCCCATCCTGCTAGCACAATTACCCAGAGCTCCCGAGACTGGAACGCAGACGCTCAGAATGCTCGGATAATGATTCCCAGCAAATTGATGACACTGGTGGCCTCGTTTGTACAAGTTAGATGAACCTGAGTGGGAGAGTTTGGTGCGCCTCGCTGAACGAGAACTGAGCAGATACAGATTGTACTGCAGTAAAAGCTGCACTTCGTAGTGTTTGTGAAGTGTATTGCATCCTAACACAAAGGCAATTTATCTTGCATGCACAGTCAACAAAACTCAAGTATAATGCACCCCTCACTTTAAGCGGCAAAACAAACACCCAATAATGTGGATTGCTAACATTTATGCAGTGTACACTGATTGGTACAAGTAAGGATGGAAAAGCATCATGCAGCTTTACCATGAAACCTGTTGATTTGAGTTAACAAAAGTGCATGTTTTTCTTATCCAACAAAGATTGTGTGGTGAGAATGTCACCCTGAAGGAAACACAGCACCTGTAGAAATTATTCCCTCTGGACTTTCATTATCTCCACTCCATTATTTTCATTATATCAGCTTTTGGTGCTACATTAAAAACAACCAATTGCTACTGCCCGAGTGGATATATTGAACCGTAAATAACCATAGCAGGTTTTCACCCGTCCCATTTCTTGGCCTGTGTTGCATCGTCAGTGTGTGTGCATTGATTTTCATTCACCAAGATTAATTGGCCTCTTTAATAGACTAATTTCACAGAGGAACGGCAATAATCAGGGACAAATGAGCAATAGACTTGGTTTGTTTACTTTGCCTTTATTATGAAGTGCTTAAAATGCCTTGTGTCTTGTGCTTACATCATTTGAACATTGGCTCAAAAAGTCGCAGGACATTTTTTGTTTGTTTCTTGAACAGGTTTAGTGGATTCATCTACAGTAAAAAGGTTTTTTCTCTTCAAACGAGTATCTACATGAAGATCATCTCACAAACTGAGCTGTTATTCCTCTTTCGAGGTATAAAAAAGGAAGATTGAGCTAGGTACCATCTACCTGAATCTAGGGTTTTTGTGCTACTTTTTAAGGATTTTTTTTACAATGAGGTGCTTACAACCTCAGGGACACCCAAACCAGAGAAAATGAAGTATCTGATCTGAGCTGGAAATGCAGTGTGAGTGCATTACAGAACGGCTATGCAGATGGTACACCTTCCCATCACTCCAGCCCTTTTCTTGTCCTTGTGTGTCCCTTCGAGTTAACCTCAGAAAAGCCATTACATGTTCCACACTTCCAGAGAATGGTTCTGAATTGCTTAGAGTGGAGTTACAGCACTTGGGGCCTACATCCTAAATCTACATTTAAATTTGAGGCAGGCAGTGCATAAGCAGAGAGCAAAGAAAGATGGGTTAGACTTATGGATTTAGTCTCACTAAACTCTACATTGGCATTTTCCCTGATGTGGTATTTTTAAATGTTTATTAAGAGTATTGGATCAAAATGTACCTGATTTAAAAAAAACTGCTATAGGTAATACTTTATTACTTTCAAAAATACCATGCATTATGATTATTGCTTTTTATATTCTTATGAGAACCCCTAGAAATATTGCCCCCTGGTACTATCTCTACATTTTGGCAAAATGATAAGCTTTGTGGTATTGGCATAGATTTCTTTTCTTTTCTTTTTGCATGCATTAAGTAGGTATACAAAAAAAATCAAACAAACCAAAAACAATTTTAAATTATTACCATGGATCTAAATGCTTTGGCATGTTAATAAGACTGGCATAACCCAAAAGGCAAAATTATAGAGTAAGAAAAAGGCCAAATGAACCATTAAAATAAATAAATAAATACATGAAAATCACACTTTCGGTGCATCATAGACAATCATACATCCTAGATGAAGTAATAAAATCTGACAAACAAAAAATAAATATACATTAAAAAAAATAATAAATAAATAATACCGGTTTACCTCGATTGTGAATACGTTTGGGCCACTTGCAGCAGTATGATAATATCCACTGACAATACAAAAGAGTTTTATTTTAATGAGGAACATGGTGTCACTCAAACCTTCATTCGACGCAAGTCATAGTCAAGTGCTGTGCAGTGCCAAGGTGAACTGTCTGAACGTTATTTGAGGACATGGGTGCTGAAGTGCATGCGAAGGTTCCATATTCCTTTAAGGTCAACTTTGCGAGAAAAAAAAACAGATAAAATTGTGCTATTATTGGATTTCATTTTGATTGTGAGACAACTGGGTAAGATAGCGTAATCATCCTAACATTTGAAGGGGGAGTGAGCGCTTACAGACCGGAAGTCATGCCTCAATGGACGCGAGCGGTGAGAACGTGCCTTTAAAGCACGCTGACTCGTAGTGCTTGTTCAGGTAGGACTTGAGCGCAAAAGTTTTGTTGCATCGCTTGCATTTGTAATGCTTAAATGTGGAGTGGGTCTGCATGTGCGCCCGCAGGTTGGAACGGTCAGCAAATGCTTTTCCACAGTGTGCACATCCAAAGGGCTTCTCGCCCGTGTGAGAGCGCATGTGGCCCTGCAGTAGCCAAGGTCTGCTGAACGCTTTCCCACATATGTCACACTTGTGCTTGAGGTCATGGGTAAGCAGGTGCATGGCCAGGGCTGGCATGGACACGTAGACTTTGTCACACGTCGGGCACTTTTTGGCCATCTTGCTGTCCAGGCTCCGGTGTGTCTGTTTGTGCCTACTCAGGTTGGAAGACGTCGCATAGGTTTTGCCACATTCGTTGCATGTGTGCCGCTGGAGGGCCCGCGATCCACCAAGCACTTTCCGACGGGACCTGCCATCTGTGATGAAGAACGCATCAACAGTGTAACCTTCGCTCACTGCGTTGTCGCCATTGATGTACCCAGACGTGATCTCTGACTGTGGGCTGTCGGGCTGGTCCGAGTCAGGTGCCCCATAGTCACTGTGGTTGCTGTCGTAAATCGGTCCTGGAGAAGGTACTTTTGTGCCACCGTCAATTTCTCCATCATAAACAGCTGGTGAGATGTAGTCACTGATGTAGCCTAGCGTGGAGAGAACAAGATCTTTTATTCAATTATTCATATTCACAAGGGAATTGGGTGAGGACAATCAGGTTCAGCGATGCGATGGCTACTTTTCCACTCAATTTATCTCCACCTTGGCAAAGGCGACCGGCGACCAGACTGTGCCAGTGCTCTTTGAAATTCATTATGTGTTTAACAAATTCAGCATTTCTCTTTGAATATAATTAGACTTAATGACCACTCACTACAGGACATTTAAAATAGAATATGTGTCAGCTTGACTTCGTATTATTCCAGAGTTATTTCAGGACAAAGCCGTGGTGCTGTGAAGGATGCCACATTTACTATGGACTTACAGTATGAGCACTGATAGCACTTTTTTTTTTTTTTTTTACAGTGGAAGATTAATTACCCTCCTTGTAAAGACACCACCATAAGCACAGTGTGCTGTGTGCAGCTGCCCTAAGCGTTTCTTTGATTCGCAGAATAAATGAACACCTAAACTCATCTGGAAGTGACTCGGCTCCAAGTTGCTGAGAAGTTAAGCATTGTTACCAGCAGCAGATATTCATATGGCTTGCATGCAAATGTTACCATGCCTTTTCAGTGATGGAATCCCACTAATTATGTTTGCATTCCCATTATGGTTTCAGATAAATCACAAACAAAGCTACAGGGTTGCTCAGTCCTGCTACTGGATTTCTACTTTCCTTCCTGCAGAGTTTCATTCATAAAGGAACACCAAAACCATGTTTAGCTATTTCAGATGTGTTTGATTATGGCTGCATCTAAAACTCTTCTTGAATTAGGTTAAAGAGTGCTAAATAAACCGAAAAAAGCCCATAAGCATTCCTTTGCATTTACCTTTGTCGTGTATCCGAAAGCTAAGATCGGTCCTGGACCTGCCGTACGCGCTCTCAAGTTCAGTGGATGAGAAATCATCTAGCTTCACCTTTTTCACCAAAAAAGACCTTGGCATGTTTAAAGCGCAGAGCGGAAAGCCTCTTCCAGCACGTCCTCGCTTTATCCACAGCAAAATACAAGAGTTGGTCCAGCAAGGCTGAAAGTCAAACACCTGAGCGAGAGGAAAGACGCGGAAGCTCCGGAGCTTCAGCTGTGCACGAGCCGTTCCGCACAGACGAAATGCAACTTCAGCACTGGACAGCGCACGCGATGGCAGCAGCGGGAGTAGCAGATCCGCCTCCAGGAGCCCGCGTGTAGAGTGCACTCAGACCCAAATGGAAGCACTCCAAAAATGGGCAGCTTTAAATGCGAGCACGTTTCCGGAAAAGCTGTTGTTAACGTTAAAGCGGGGAGAGAGAGGTGTCCGCTGCCGTCTCTGCTCGCGCGGGGTCGGTTTGATGTCTGAGCTCTGCTGATCAGCTGCTGGGATTTATACGCGCGCGATCAGGTGGGAGATGGAGATGGAAGTGCTTAATTTCATCCATCAGAAATCTCCCGGGAACAACATTGGACGAGAATGATTTATTGATGCTGTTATTCGTCTCTCAGTCTCATTTTTTCTACGTTCACGGCTCCCGCCATGTTTTCTGCGGAATAATAATTTATTGTTGTGAAAAGTCTAGTTACGACAATCTAATGAGTCTCATCCAAAAATGCACATTTCAAGTAAATCACATGTTTTGATAAATTGCGTGTGTGTGTAAGAATAAAAACATTTTACAGTCCTTCTTTTCTTTTTATTCTCTAAAAGCAAGTCTATATGAAAAAAGCAGTGACACCTCAAACTTGGCCTGTTCCTCTTTCCCCTGGTCGATTTCAGCACCTCTACTCTGAAAGCTTGCACAAAATACATTGGACATTCATACACATGCCAAAAAAAAAAAAAAAAAAAAACCTTCAGGTTGCTTTTTCACCCATTTAGAGTAACAGAAATCTTCCTCTAGCCTGTACAGTATATACAGTCGTGGCCAAAAGTTTTGGCAGTGACATAAATTTTGTGTTTTACAAAGTTTGCTGCTTAAGCTGTGGTGTTCATTCACATTGTTTCTAGAAAACTTTCAAAAAAAAACAAATTCAACATAAATAATATCTAAAAGCTTCACTGGCCAAAAAATTAACTTTTCACAAAAATCGGTCAACAACAAATTTCAGTTTTTTGATCCTGACACAAAATGACCAGCTAACATTAATTGACTAATCATATCAGCAGCACATGTGAAAGTGTGAATGAGTACTAGTCAGGTGAAATAACTATCATACTAATTAGACTGTAAGAGCAGACTGATTGAGGCAAGAAGCCCTTCCAATCATTGTGTTCTTGTTAGCAATAGTTACCTCCAAAGAAACATGTGCAGCCAACATCGCTTTGCATCAAAAGGGCCTCACATGCAAGGAAATTGCTACAAATAATATTGCACCTGAAAGAACCATTTACTGGATCATCAAGAACTTCAAGGAGAAAGGTTTGACTGCATTGAAGAAGTCTTCAGGATATCCCAGAGTGTCCAGCAAGTGCCAGGACCGTCTCCTCCTGAGGAGTCAGCTACGGAATCATGTCACCAGCAGTGCAGAGCTTGCTCAGGAATGGCAGCAGGTTGGTGTGACAGCATCTGCACACACAGTGAGGCCAAGACTTTTGGACAACGGCCTGGTGTTAAGGGCAGCAAAGAAGCCACTTCTCTCCAAGAAAAACGTCAAGGACAGACTGAAATTCTGTAGGAAGTACAAGGATTGTACAGCAGAAGACTGGTGCAAAGTTATTTTCTCTGAAGCTCCCTTCTGACTGTTTGGGACATCTGGAAAATCGATTGTTCGGAGAAGAAAAGGCGAATGCTACCATGAGTCCTGTGACGTGCCAACAGTGAAGCATCCTGAGACATCCATGTGTGGGGTTGCTTTTCAACCAGGGAGTGGGCTCTCTCATAATTCTGCCCAAAAACACTGCCACGAATAAAGAATGGTATCAAAACGTCCAGCAAGAGCGACTTCTAACGATCCATCAGTCAGGATTTGGCCCAGAAGCTAATATCCAGCATGCCAGAGCGAAACACAGAGGTTATGAAGAACAAGGGCCAACACTGTAAATACTGAGTCGTATTTTTTTGCCAATAAAAGCCTTTAAAGCTTATGATTTGCTTATCATTGTTTTTCAGTATACCATAGACACATGTGGAAAAATAATCTACAAATACTAAAGCAGCAAACTTTGCAAAACAATTTCCATTCAATGCCAAAACTTTTGGCCACGACTTTATATAATATTTTATTAAATATTTTATTAAAATTATATGGGCATATGCTTTAGATAAATATTTTTCTTGTGCCACACTAGGTACAAGAAATCGCATCCTTACTGTTTTGAAAAAAAAAACACAAATAACATCAAGGTCAGAAGCAGACATCAGGTACTGAAAGCAGATTATCAGATAATATAAATGATCTATTGAGTTGCTATTATACCTTTTCAGACATAAACTGCACTCAAACATGCACTTGTTTATATTGTTTAACCAGCACTACCTTAAATCCCATCTACATCTTGCTGTCAGTGACTAATCACCTTGTTATTTCTCTTTGATTTGTATTCATGGGGTTAGGTTTATGAAAATGGCACATTTTTTGACCAAAGTGAAGCAAAGATAAGAGTTAAAAGATAATAGGAATCTAATTTAAAAAGTTTCTAAAATAATAAAATAATTTTAGAGCTCTTTTTCCTTTTTGTTCCTTTCTTTATATGACAATAATAATATAACAAAAGCTTTCTAATTTTTTCCTTAACTATGGTTAACAACTCTGAAGCTTCCATAAAATACATCCACAAACTCCATAAAAGCCCTTAAGGTGGTTTTGTCACCCATTATACATATTAACATAGAAATATTCCTCTTAATTCATTGCTTTAAAAAAAAAAAAAAAAAAAAAAAACAGAACAGAACAGTAACTATTGTGTATACTATAAGTTGAAAACACAGATGCTGTTATGACAACATTTTTTACACTGATTATTGTTCTTTTGTGAAGTGAAAAAAGATAATGTTAATAAAAGATAATAAAGAAAAAAAAACACTATAACAACTCTAACACAGAGGCCAGAGGCCAATATTATTTACTGCCTCTAACCCTTTGAGTTATCAATTATTTGAGAATACAAATTCTACAGTAATCTTTTCAGACATGAAGTACTCCCAAAACATGTCTTTTTTCTATATTGTTTAACCAGTACTGTATTACCAAAAATCCCATCCACTCTGTGCTATCACTAACTAATCACCTGCCTAATCTCTCAGTGATTTTTAGCAGCAATGCTATAGGCTGCGTAGGCTAGTTTACAGCTGGTGCTCGTGTGCAGTGGCAGGCAGGCGAGCACAGAGGAGTGCTAGATTCAGGCTTTGCAGCTGCTGCAGCCCCCTCCACGAGCAGATGGAGCCTAGTGGGAACAAGCCGGGGATTGGGTGAGTGGTGGGGGGCATGGGGAACTCAAAATCACAAGAAGAGAGAGAGGCAAGAAGTTTGAAAGAAGAGGTTGCAGTGTTAAATTGATCAACACAAATTTGGTAAATGGTCTGAAAGCAGTTAGCTCACCCCCAAAAATGTGCCAATCAGAGCGGTTCTGTCAGTTTGGCACTAAACTGAACCATTTTGATTTGTACCTAGAGTTTCAAAAGATTTCTCCTGGGTTTTCAGGTCAAATCATACCAAATATCCTCATTATAGCTAGTTAGTCATCTTGAAGGGATATTCCACTCCAAAATGAAAATTTTGTCATTAATCACTTACCCCCATGTTGTAAAAGGTCTGTTCATCTTTGGAACACAATTTAAGATATTTTGGATGAAAACCGGGAGGCCTGTGACTGTCCCATAGACTGCCAAGTAAATAACAGTGTCAAAGTCCATAAAAGGTATGGTATAAAAGGTATCGTCGTCAGAATACTCCATCTGCCATCAGACGTGCAATCTGGGTTATATGAAACTTTTTGTAAGCGAAGAAAACTAAAATAACGACTTTATTCAATAATTATGCTCTTCTGTGTGATCCGCGCCACAAGGATGCTTGGTTAAATATTAAAAATATAATAAACAAATATGTATTCAATATTTATTATATCTTATAATATTTATAACCATATATATATATATATATTTAACAAATATAAAAATTATATACTATTTTGTCTAAGTAAACAACTACTGAACTAAACATGAATTTATTTTTTTATTTTTTAATTTATACAATGAATTTATAATTATTATGTAGACAATGCTCTCAACTCAAACTACAACAGCAGAGATCTCAGTGCACAAATGAAGGGGACTGCTGCATATTATCTTTTAGCATGCTGTCGCAATAATAACACTAAATATTGCTGAGTACAGTCCACAACAGGCCAGAAATGCTGGTCTAGGAGTAACACACCTTGCCCTCCTCTTTTCTCGTGACTTCAGTAAAACATACTACATTGGCAAACCAGTAAACAAACACCCGAGATACTACTAAAGTTAGTGGGTGGCACTACGATTCAATTCACACACTATGTAATATGTACTACAAATGCTCTCTCCTTCCTCTCTCTCCCACCACATTCACAGCAAATTGAGGATGATGCAAGTGATGGTGGGTAATTAGGATTCTCTACTCTTTGTCTCAAGCGCTTGAGCGATTCAAGTCATCACCACGCAAGTGTCAATGGGGCTGCTGCGGATCTTTGCCTCAAGCTCTTTCCTTTACAAGAGTCAGCCTCCATCTGTGCCTTTGTAGTTTCTTCATCCTGATCAGGAGAGAGGCTCCAAGGTAATTGCCTTGAATCAGTGAAATTGCATTTCTATACTTGACAAGCCTTTCTGTGAAAGAGTAACATACCGGAGATGGGAATTCCGTTTTGGAGAGCGGAAGAAAAGAGAGGAGAGAGAGATATCATTTAATTCTGCTGACAGTCAAACAATGGTGTGTCAGAAGTGATCAGAGGTTACATCCTTCTGAACTGTAAGACACGGAGCCAAGGGAGAGAGATATTAACACTCGCTCAGAGATGATATTATAGCCTACCCTGACACGTAAACAGACACGCGTATAGAAAAGCACATGCACTGTTAGTAATCTACCTCTGCATTCATCTCCCTGCGGATCACTGAAAGGCTCTCAGATGTTTTTCCAGATCACTGCTGAGCCCGATCACTCAGAGTGGACTCACTGCCAAGAGAAACTGACCAGAGATCGACTTCCTTTTGAATTCTGAAAAACAGGGGAGACCAGGGATGGTTATAACATGGGGTGAGTTGAACACCATCAGTTTAACCACTGAGAAATCATACGTGACCACCAAACCCATAAGGTAAAAGTATTATACAGTAGATGTTTTAAGTCTCTATGTATTAAATATGTTGGGAAAAAAACTGGTACAAATCAACAATTCACTCCTAGGTTATAATTTCATTTGTAATGTTAAATTATAAAACTAACATAATCTCAATCAGCAGATTCTCTTGTTTAATTTGATATATAGCACTATAGAACTTTCAGCTAAATGATAAAACTATAAATATCATATTTAGGTGGACAAGGAAGGCTGTAACATGACTTTCCCACTGATTTCTCTCATTATTAATATTTTTTTTTATTAATTACTGAAATAACTAAAACTAAATAAAATGAAATACTAAAACATAAAAATTATAAAGACATACAAAAATACAACAAACATAAGTAAATATAAAAATAAAATCTATTTCAAAATATTAATAGAAACTATAATAGTAGATCAGTGATTAAATAACACTGACACACTATTTCTTAATTGCTAGCCTATGCTTTATGTATATTTGTTCAATAATTTTTCCCAACTTGTTTGCAATTTTAGAATATTTTTTCTTTTTGTAATCCTATTTTGATTAAAAAGCTCAAAATGAAATGGGCTGGAGTTTGGAAAAGTGGTTGATGGGGGTTGGAATATAATTCTTAAATAATTCTAGAAAAAAAAAACATCAATTTAATTAACAAAATGCAAAATTTAAACTAATGTCTATGTTTTCCACTGTGTTACCTCCAAGCCCACCTGTTACAATTCAACCTGGTAGTATGTCTTGTTGTAACAGCAGCACTCTCTGCACATTTATGGAATAGTTCACCCAAAAACAAACATTTGAAAGTTTACACTAAGGTCATCCAAGATGTAGGTGAGTTTATTTCTTCATTATAACAGATTTGGAGAAATTTAGCATTGCATCCCTTGCTAACCAATGAATTCTCTGAAGTAGGTATTTGTTTAGAATTGTTTTGGACTCTTTTCACTTGTAAACAGTGATTGATCTGAGCATATTCTGTGCACATAATGTGCATCAACTTACTGGCACACTCTGCTAAGCCACTGGCCCCAAACCTTTCAGCTATACTGATTTGGATGAGATTACTTTTTTCAAGAGAGAGAGCAATATTACGGTTAGAGGATGTTAGCTGGAATCAATAATTTGAAGTTAAAAAACACCTGAATGATGGATTTATTTCTCACAAACACACAACTTGTGAATTATTTACATACTTGTGGAGTGTTGTGATGTTTTTATCAGTTGTTTTGACTCTGATGGCACCCATTCACTGCAGAGGATTCGTTAGTGAGCAAGTGATGTAATGCTAAATTTCTCCAAATCTGTTCCAATGAAAAAAATAACTTTATATTATTATTTATATTCCCAAAGGTGCAAAAATCATTGCCTTACAGATGTTAAAGCAGTAAGTGTTACAACCAATTTCACTCACCCCATATCAGTAACAAAGGGCAACCTCCTAAACACAGAGGCTATCAGCTTGGCCTAGCAGCACAGCACCTTGCAGCTGAAGTTCTCTGATTGGCTGTTGCCCCACCTAATAGAAAGGCTGAATACCATCTGTTCAGTCAAGCTGTCAATGCTTAGCACAAATGCAAACACCCAGGGCAAAAAAAAAAGAGTGATATTAGAAAAATACTGAAATGGCTGCAATACATTTTCAAAAAAGCAAAATCAGTATCTGCAAAAGCACATTCAAATCAAAATAAACTTTCCTAAACATGTTGATTGTCAGATTTCCAGTTTTGCAAATAGCAGCATAGCCTACCTGGCAATATCTCTGACAAGCAGATGGGTTCAGAATTATATTTCATTAAAACACAAACAGACCAGAGGGTGCCCCCGCAATGCTTTTCCCAAGGCACTTGTGCCTTGGCTACACGACAGGAACAGGGTTTCACAAAAAGTAGATTTCTATATCAGGATTTCTAGTGGATGTATTCACTACTGCAATTAGAGCACAGTCTATGGGTAACAGCCTGTGACCTCATGTCTGACCCATCGTTTGGCTGGTCTCCATCAAGGTCCAAATGGGCAACAGCTCAAGCGTGCACTGACCAGCATGTACTTTGGCTACCAGCTGAAAAAGTCACCTATCACTTGCAGGACTGCGGTCTGGTGACAGAGGGACTACATTAATCTTATTTGTCATAAGCAGTCTCTTGGGAGAGGAACGAGCCAGCCTGGAACTCAGCAAAGCCTCTTTATCTCACCCAATCATGAAAACAGACCCAAACACACACACACATACACAGCCCTATCTCTGGCTGGCAGTCTGGAGCTCTAATTAGATGTGATTGTTAAAGAGACTGAAAATGGGGACAAAAGCCACATTATGCAAATGGTGTTTGATTTTTGCCCATTCTCTCCTCCGTCTCTCACTTTCTTTCACTTTCTGCCTCTTTCTCTATGCTCCTTTTTCGCACTGTGTACCCAACTTGTGAAAGGAAGGAGAAAAAAGAGAAAGGGAGAATTTTGTGCCGTGCTAGCCTCAGTGTGTGCCCTTCCATGTGTGAAGACTCAGCTGAGTAGGTCCGATAATTGGACACTTTGGCTAGAGATAGTTTCATAATGGAGAGGTTTGTCATTGTACTGTATGAGAGTGTGTTTGTGAGTATGTGAGTGTGTGGGTGCGAGAGGCTTTTTAGGCATAAGACACAGGAGATTTTACTGAACGGGTTCAGCAAAATCATGCTGTAAAAAACATGAGGTATGGGAGACTGAGGGTTCAGATAAAAATGCAGCGTAACAAGGGAGGTACGTTTCAAGTAACACTATAAAACATTGCAGACGTTCTGTACTTCAAGAAGTCATTTTGACCCACATTACATTGCATTTTTATGCATTTAGCAGACACTCTCATAAATATATACACAAACACACTTTATTTCAGTTCATGCATTCATCAAATCAAAACTAGTACACTGACATTACTAGCACCAATTTCATCCTAAAGAAATTAGGGACACACTGATATAAAATTTCTGGCCGATACAGATAATTATGTTCATAATATTTAAAATATTAATATAAATATAAACTATTATTATTATTATTATTAAATTGTAGATTATCACTTCTACAGTATAACTTTACTAATAATAAATAATTTAATAGTATTATTTGACTAAAATGAAAAAACAATTAAAAAAATAAAATATTAAATTAAAATGTTAAATAAATGTAAAAATATTAAATAATAAACATTAAAATAACATTACAATAACTGAATATATTAATCATAAATAATATATATATATATATATATATATATATATATATATACTTATTTAACTAATAATGAACAAGTAATAATAAATAATTTATAACTAAACTATTTCATCAATAATTTCATTTTAGTATAATTTATACAAACATGACTTAAAAATGTGATGCCTAAATTATATATATATATATAATTTAGGCATCACATTTTTAAGTTAAAACATCTAATTTCGGTAACAATAGCCAACAGGATATCAATATATTGTACTTCCCCACTGAAACTTCATGACATTATCCACGCCGCTATGCTTATAAGACCCATGAAAATGTCTTTTATTTACTCTTCAGAACAAGCTTTGGGTACATCCCCATCGCCCTCTGCATTTGACCTATTAAAGCTCACCAGCGCAGAAAGCTGATTATATGTGCACCGCACCATTGTTTCATTGTATGAATGAATCAGGCCGGCCACTTTGAATGGCTGAGCACAATGTACTAACATACACCAGACAATGACCTTATAATTAACAGATCATGATGAAAAGAAAAGACAGAGAGGAAAGTAGAGGGGAGGGAACAGAGGCATTTGAAAATAGACATGACTTGGCAGGGAACCCTAACCCTGCAGACAAAGAGTACAAGGTCAAATGAATTAATCTGATTAGCCTGTTTATTCGGAATCCATTCCCACACCTTTTTTCACCCAACATAACCAACCATCATGCACTCACTGATGCAAGATAATCACCCAAAGAGTTGAAGGGAAGAAAGCTATTTATGAGTACATAGAGAGAAAGATTTTATGGAGTCAAAGTAATATCACATATATATACGCATAAAAATAAAGTTTTGCAAAAGAAAATAAAGTTTTTCAAACGAAAATTAAAGTATTGAGGAAAATAATTTTGCTTTTTGCAAACAAAAATAAAGAATTGCAAAACATAAATGATACCGCGCAAAAGAAATGATTTTGCAATACATATTTTCCATGGTCATATCTATTATTTTATTTGCAACACTGATTTTATTTTGCGTGTCGGTCTAGTTTGAGCTTGCGCTGCAGTTTTTCCTGTTCGCTTCATTTTTCTGCGCGTCTCACTTTGTGGCACTGTTTTGACGTGGGGGTGGAGTCAAGGGGCAGGGGCGTGTACAACATGCCTCCCTGGAAGTGACGTCATCGGCCCGAGACGCAGCTCACTGATCCAGGTACTGTCATGATGAGCAGATGCATGCGAGTGGATCGCTTCCTTTTATTCACTAGTGAAAGTAAAAGTGAAAGTCGTGACATTTGTCAAGTATGGTGACCCATACTCGAAATTGGTGCTCTGCATTTAACCCATCCAAGTGTACACACACAGCAGTGAGAAGTGAACACACCGTGAACACACACCCGGAGCAGTGGGCAGCTATAGATCCAGCGCCCGGGGAGCAACTGGGGGTTCAGTGCCTTGCTCAAGGGCACTTCAGCCATGGGTATTGAGGGTGGAAGAGAGCGCTGTTCATTCACTCCCTCCCACCTACAACTCCTGCCAGCACCGAGACTCGAACCTGCGACCTTCTGGTTACAAGTCCAAATCTCTCACCGTTAGGCCACAGCTGCCACTAGCATTAAAACATGCATGGTTTCGTTTTATTAACTTTATTAACAAATGTATATGTGTATTAGCAGCGTTTGCTCAAGTTAAAGAAGTTATTACCATGCACATCTGCTGTTTATTTCTCTCGATGTGCAGTCTTTTACTGGCATAAAGTTGGCTTGACGTTGGACGTTCGATATTCGCAAATCTAGGGAACGTCTCTAAAGTTACATGCGAAACTACTATACACTTCTCTAACGTCAATAGCATGCAAGGAGAATGACTAACAGTCATGAAAACAACTGTTAACTGTTCATCCAGGTGTCAACTATAATGCACACCTTTTATATTTTTTGATAATTATTAAAATAAACTGTAAATCATATGTAAATATTGTTACTTTTCATTACCAAATGGACATAAACACTAATTTAAAGCTCAAATGAAAAATAGCAATGTTTTACATATGATTTACAGTTTATTTGAATAATTATCAAAAATATGAATGGTGTGCATTAGTTGACACGAAGATGAACACTTTATAGTATGTTTTATGAAAGTGAGTCATTCTGTTTCAAATGCTATTGAGCTTCAAATTATGGCATATTTTAAATTTGAGCCCATTCGGTAATGACAATGAACAATATTTTACATTTGATTTACAGTTTATTTGAATAATTATGAAAAATATGAATGGTGTGCATTATAGTTGACAGTTGACACCTAGTTGAACACTTTCAGTATGTTTTATGAAAGTGAGTCATTCTGTTTCAAATGCTATTGAGCTTTAAATTTGTATTTAAGTGCATTCGGTAATGAAAAGTAGCAATATTTTACATATGAATTTACAGTTTATTTGAATAATTATGAAAAATATGAATGGTGTGCATTATAGTTGACACCTAGATGAACACTTTACAGTATGCTTTATGAAAGTGAGTCATTCTGTTCAAATGCTATTGAGCTTCAAATTATGGCATATTTTAAATTTGAGCCCATTCGGTAATGAAAATTAGCAATATTTTACATTTGATTTACAGTTTATTTTAATAATTATCAAAAAATATAAAAGGTGTGCATTATAGTTGACACCTGGATGAACAGTTAACAGTTGTTTTCATGACTGTTAGTCATTCACCTTGCATGCTATTGACGTTAGAGAAGTGTATAGTAGTTTCGCATGTAACTTTAGAGACGGTCCCTAGATTTGCGAATATCGAACGTCCAACGTCAAGCCAACTTTATGCCAGTCACACACTTTTATAGCATTAAAATGTGTATTGTTTCATTTGGTTAACTGCATGTGTATTAACAGTGTTTGCTTAAGATCTCTGAACCTGTGGGAGGATACCAGCGCACAGAAGCGTTCTTTGTTCACATTAGTTCAGAGTTACTGCTAGTTTTAATGTAAAATTATGCAATTCACTTCATAAACTATAACGTACATCATTAAAGAGCTCTACAACTCAAGTTTTATATCGATCTCCACTTCGTTTTTCATTTACCTAACTCCTGGCATAAATTAATAAATGACTGTCATTGTAAGATAAAAAAAAAAATGAAGCTCGAATCTTTTTGGTTTAATTTTGCCACGAGTTTAATGCATAAACAAACCGGCGTGACCATAGCAACCTGAGATTATCAGAGATTGACAAAATATCCATATCCATCAAACATAACTTTCATCGTTACATTTATTTTTATCATATATATATATATATATATATATATATTTTTATCATATATATATATATATATATATATATATATATCTATATATATATATATATATATATATATATATATATATATATCCAAGTGGATGCTGCACACTGCTGGTGGTTGAGGAGATACCCCCCACATGATCGGACAGCGAATTGTGTGTACAACAATACATTATAAAGCGCTATATAAATGCATCATTCATTTATTCATATAGGCTAACAGTATATAATAATTGATAATAATATTATATTAAATAGGGATATATTTTTATATTTATTGTTATGCTTATTTCCCCTTTTAAGTCGTGTATTGCTAACCTAATTAACGTTCTTTGTTAAATTAGCTAGTGTTTTCATTTACAAATGAAACGCGAATTATTCATTTATAATTCTAGTATTTATTATTATAGGGTTATTGCTAAATTCATCCTCTAACGTGCACTTCCAGTAAAAAATCTTTATTGACATATCGGGCTTTTACAGTATAGGCTATTATTTACAAATCTCTTCAGGGCTGCGTTTTCCAAAAGCATCGTTAAAACTAGCAGTAACTCTGAACTAATGTGAACAAAGAACACTTCTGTGCGCTGGTGTCCTCCCACAGGTTAAGAGATTTTAAACAAACACTGTTAATACACATGCAGTTAACCAAATGAAACAATACACATTTTAATGCTATAAAAGTGTGCACATCGAGAGAAATAAACAGCAGATGTGCATGGTAACAACTTCTTTAACTTGAGCAAACGCTGCTAATACACATATACATTTGTTAATAAAATGTTAATAAAACGAAAACATGCATGTTTTAATGGTAGTGAATAAAAGGAAACAATCCACTCGCATGTATCTGCTCATCATGACAGTACCTGGATCAGTGAGCTGCGTCTCGGGCCGATGACGTCACTTCCAGGGAGGCATGTTGTACACGCCCCTGCCCCTTGACTCCACCCCCACGTCAAAACAGTACCACAAAGTGAGACGCGCAGAAAAATGAAGCGAACAGGAAAAACTGCAGCGCAAGCTCAAACTAGACCGACACGCAAAATAAAACCAGTGTTGCAAATAAAATAATAGATATGACCATGGAAAATATGTAGCAAAATTAAATCATTTCCTTTGCGCGGTATCATTTATGTTTTGCAATTCTTTATTTTTGTTTGCAAAAAGCAAAATAATTTTCCTCAATACTTTAATTTTCGTTTGCAAAACTTTATTTTCTTTTGCAAAACTTTATTTTTTTGCGTATATATATGAAATTACTTTGACTCCATAAGATTTCCCTAATTTCCCAGAACTGTGCGCCAATGATCCTACAGATGAATCTGTGTGTGTTTGTGTGTGTAATTGTGAAGTTTATCGTCTCTCTGTTGGAGTCTGAGAGCAGGGCCTTCTTCGCTCTTAAGCATGAAGTCTGGAAGAGATAATTAGTTCATCTGACTCCATTCAGTACACTGGCAGACGGTGTATGAGTCAGCATTGCTGCACTGCCTTATTACACAGAAGACACAGGAATAATATTGCATATAATGCGATCGCTGCATGAATTAGAAGACAGGATTTTACATTCACTTTAACTTCAAATTTTAACTTCAAAACAGAGACGAGCAAACATTTCAAATGCCTCTAAATCTCTATAGGTATGAAAACCCTTATGAAAGGCACTTCTTGTTAATAAAATCTCTTTCACATTAATCTAAACTAGTGAAATCTCATTAGTGCAAAATCCCGCTTCTCCTATATCAAACTTCATACTGTATGTCCTGACTGGCTGTGATTGAGTTACATCATGCAGATTTTTCACTGTCAGCATGGCAAGACGAATTACTTTAGGCTGAAAATTTGCCGCATGGTTAAAACAAAGTAAGAACATTCTTTTACTATTTCATGCTAAAAAAGATGATACATCAAACACAAAACATAGATTACATGTATTCATAATTTTGCCCATGATGTCCAACAAAATATCGAGACAAAGAGCAAGGGATAGTTGCAAAAATAAAATGATATATATATATATAAACATATTAACATGAAAAATCATTGACTCACCCTCATGTTGTTCCAAACCTGTATTAATTTCTTCCTTCTGCTGAGCACAAAAAAGAGATATTTTGAAGAATGTTTATTACCAAACAGTTTCGATTCCCATTGACTTCAGTTGACTTTTTTTGTTCATAAAAAGGATGTCAAAGGGAATTAAAACAGTTTAGTTACTTACATTCTTCAAAATATATTCTTTAGTGTTCCACAGAATAAATAAGTCATACAGGTTTGGAATGACATGAGGGGGAGAAAATGATGACAGAATCTTCATTTTTGTGTGAACTATTTAGTACTTCTTGCACATCAATCCCTTTGTCTCTCTCTCTCTGGTCCTCTCTAGCTGAGAATGATTGGGCAAAAAAACAAAAGCAAAAAAAATCTCATTATCCTCTAAGTGCGTGATGGAGACTATAAGTGCATTGAGGTAGACATCAGATGGAGAAGAATGAGGCAGCTGAGCTCTCTTCCACAGATAACCCCTCTTTGAGATTGATAGCAGGACAGACTTGATGCCATATTGGTGTAAACTGGCTTTGTGATGTTTATCTCAAGGGAGAGAATCATCACATCAAGGTTAACACAAGATGAACAGTTTATGGGCAGTAAAGACAAACCCTGAGGTCAGCTGCAGGTGTGGCAGAGCTCAGTATGCTTGTGTTTGAGGATTACAGGCAAAGACTCAGAACTGAAACCAATCCCTGAGCAACTCTGTACATACTTTATAGGTATGATGGAATCAAATAAATATGTAACTTGTTGACTTCAGCTTTTCTAATAACACTAAGTTGGACCACATTTAAATGTTCATCAATCAAATGTCAAAACTCTAGACGACTTCTTGCATGCTTGTTTATTAAATACTTAACTTTGCTGAAATTAATATTGGTATAATGTATAAATAATACTGCAATTATTAATGATATAATAAATGTTTTAATAATTATCAATATTTATTGTATTATCTAACTCAATTAACACACTAAAAACATTAATGAGGATGTAATCTGAAAACTTTTTTTATAAGCATTTACAGTTTTTTTTTTTTTTTTACAGAATTTACAGAACTTACCCAGTTTCTGTTAATAATTTTTTAACATTATTTTGTGTAGCCTTATACCAAATATTGTGTTGGACATCTGGCCCTTCAAGTCAAAAAGGCTGAGAACCTCTGATTTAACATACAGTGAAAATAATGCTAAATTAATATTTATTCTAGCCAAAAACATTACTATAGATTATACCAACACAACCACATTTTCAGAATCGAATTAGATAAAAATCGCCTTTTAAAATAACGATGCAGGTTACTGTGTATTTATTATGTTTGAATGCTTATAATCTAGAATTCCACAGATATTTCCCCCTAGTATCATCAGAGATAATGGAGAATAAGTCAGTGATTCCACCTGGATCACCACTGTAAGTATTTAGAGGTGGTGTGGCATAGGATCAGGCCTGGTAAAAAAATAAAGTTTGATTCATGCAAGAGGTGATCCAGGAACTATGGCCGCTGTGCCCTTGAGCCAGGCACTTAACCTCAGGTTGCTCCAGTGGGATTGTTCCTGTAATGTATGTCACTTTTAAAGCACCTGCTAAATGACTACTTAATTTCTATCACGAACACTACAATCACAGAGTTTACTGTCAGAGTGACATACGCTTACAGTACAAACGTGTGTGTTCGTGTGACACAAAGGCCATTCCAAACCACAAAGAGTGAAGTGAAGTGACGTGAAGTGAAGTGAAGTGACATACAGCCAAGTATGGTGACTCAGAATTTGTGCTCTGCATTTAACCCATCCAAAGTGCACACACACACACTGCAGTGAACAAACACCCGGAGCAGTGGGCAGCCATTTATGCTGTGGTGCCCAGGGAGCAGTTGGGGGTTCAGTGCCTTGCTCAAGGGCACCTCAGTCGTGGTATTGTGGGCCCGAGACTCAAACCAACAACCTTAGGGTTAGGAGTCAAACTCTCTAACCATTAGGCCACGACTTCCCCAAAGAAAGGCTTTGTTGTGTTGTGGTGAGGCACTGCCCCCACTGTCATAAACATTTAACGTTTAGACTGAAATCGCATGCTGAGTTTATCCCTCCACATTTCCCTTGATGAATGACTGGCTTGATTAAAGCAAGACTATGATGAACAAACAGAGGTGCAGTTTAGAGCGCTGTTTACTTGCACACTGTGAATCTGGATGGCAAAATCAGTCAAGATAATGAGCAGAAAAACACTGGGCTGATAATTAAATGCTAAGACAGACTCAACGCAGCCACATCTTTCCTTCACTACCCTATTTCAAACACTCTGCGTCTTGCTGCCTGGATATTTTCTTTTTAATCATCAGTGAATTACAAGAGCTTTTTGGGAATATACGAGATTTCAAAACGGATTAAAAATGAATTAGTTGAGGCAATTAATCAACATTCTAAACATCTGTGTACATCTTATAAACCCGTTTAACCTTGATATGGTCTTAAAAGGTGTTATAATTAGATGTGCCACGTGTCATTACTCGATTTAGAGATGCGATGTAAAAGTTGGGCTCTTATCAGCAGAGCGAATGATTAAATGGGCTCTTGAAGGATCATATGAATCTTCTGTCTGTTAGGGCGTGGTTATCTAACAGCCTCCCATAGCGCACAAGTATGCTTGTGAACACCTTTATTCCAGATGGTGCAGGATGACACACACACACACACACACACACACACGCAAAGAGAGAGAGACAGAGAGAGAACTGTTTGTTCCATTCACTGTGCATTGCTCAATAAAGAAAGATAATTGTAGAGCTTTGACAGATGTTAAGTAATTATTACAGATGGACATGAATGGAATTCCATTACTTGATGATGCTTCTTCAAATACAACAAAACCTGCACAACTTCTCAAGCAATGACTTTCAATGCAGTTAAATGTTTGCTGATCAGCATATCATCAGCTTACTACATTTTTGTGATTTATATTAGATCAACGTCAGGCCAGTGAACACATTCAATATACACTGTCAAAAAGAATGGCAGATGTCATACTGTTTTTGGCATAAATGTTGTGGCAGCAATGAGTGGGTGACATAAAGCACATTGGATCTCACCTACTATAGTTTGACTCTCTTCGTCCTCAGCAGTGCAGCTCCAACATTCTGATATCTATAATAAACTGCTGCACAATTAAAACTCTGGCTGTGTCCTAAATCTTAGGAAGCTGCCCAGTCAGACAGGCTTCCAAAGCACCATGATGAACAACGAATTCAGTAAGATATATATAAAATAATAATAATAATCAGTGACTAAAATGCTTACTTCTGGGAAGAAATGGAGTCATAAGTTGATTTTGAAAAAAAATGAAAGGGATTTATAAATAGGAAAGGGTATATAAAAAAAAAAAACTTCTATTCCAATTTCCACTGTTTGATTTGATTCAGATTCATTTGCATCTATTTGTTATAAATTAAATTTTGCTTGCATAAAAAAATACAATAATTATATAATGTGTCTGACTCATTCAAACCAGTAAGTTCTCTTTGTGAACTGGATAAGATTTTATTCACTAAAAAGAACCAGTTCATAAGAGTTTGTTCATGAATCAGATTACACTTGGCACATATGTTTTTTGCATTTATCTCAAAAGAAAACACTCACCAATATTTTGCTGTATACAATCTTTCCATTTTACAGTAAAGGATACATTATTGTTTAAAAGTTTTGTGTTGGTAAACTTTGTGTTGGTCTCTTTTTTTTTTTTTTTTAAATCAAAAAACAGTCATGTTGTGAATTATTATTACAATTTCAACAGTACATACATACAGTATATATATATATATATATATAAATGTTACTTTAAAATGGTAATGTACAGTACATCTACTGTAAGCAACCAGGATGGATTGGGATTGTACACTGCAGCCTAAGACTTTTACTCTGTCTGCTTCTTCAATGATAACACAAGCGCAGATAAGTTGAGAACATCCCAGCATACAAACAACTCTTTCACCCTCTATTTTTACTAAAGGTCACATCGCTAATATAGAGTGTCTCATAGTGTTTGTGTCTGTGTGTAAACTATCATCAACGGCAGCATGCACCATTTCCAGATGAAAACGATCCTGGCTGTCCAACTCAGGGCGATTAGGTAAAAGAAAGGATGACACAGGCCTGCAAAAGTCAATGAAATGTCACTATCAGTGGCTGTAAGCCTCCTGTGTCATCCCAGCATCTAAACAGGGTTACATTAACAGCACTGATTAACATAAGTGTCAGTAGAAATGTGCCAAAGAGCATCCTAATGATTTTTAAATGGATTTGTGGAAGCAGCAGGTTTTAAGCAGCTCTGGTGATAAGAATCAACAGGAAGGAGCAAATAGTTTTACTTTGGAGATCTATTAACAAAATGGTGAGTATACAAGGGAGATACTGTATGAACTGAAAACCATATTTTTGGGTGTCCATTTTCACAGCTCAAAAAAATTCAACATGGAAGCTTTTGGGTTAATACTTCATGACTTTTTCAATTCTTATTATAACTGATTATATGACTTCAACTATAACACTTTTCAAGCCAAACATACTTCTCTAACATTAATACACATTGTGTTTTTCAACATCAGGTTTTGCTGTCACAATATTATTAAATGGTTGATATTATATAATAGTAAATCATGTTTTAATCAAGTCAGAGAAACTATAAAGGAAAAATAATATATAATTTTGAACCTTTCATTATTATTATTATTATTTTATTATTATTAGACATACATCATTGGTGTCACCGGTGCCTCAAACATGAAAACAATAAAGACATATCAGCATAAACTGAGGGTCGAGTTGTCAGAGTTATCTTAGTACACATGCTTGTTTATATTCTTGCAATAGCTTATCAATCGATAATGCAAGAATAACAAGTAAATTGCTGCAAGTAACCATGACAAGTCAAAGCTGAGTCAACTGTTCAGCCTCTGAGTACATCTGAGTAATCACAAGTTCTGTAGTGTTCAATAATTCAAGATGAGTTGACAATAATAATAAGGATATAGTAGAGTGAAGAGGTGCTCTCACTCTTACTTTTATTTCACTTTCTCTTTGTGTACTCTTATTATTAGGCCTGAGAAAGAGGGTTGTGAATGTTATTGCGAACTTGCCTTGACTCTAAACAGAGTGCTCTTTACCTCAGTGGCTTCAATGAATAAACAGCCCTCCAGAAGACACTGTTTATTTTGTTTCACTTCAATGAGTTCTTGTTGTCTTTCTTCTCAGTCTCTATACTGTATGTTGCACAAAGACACACTGGTGAAGAACCACTTTGCATTCAGCAACTACAATACCGACCTAGCTTTCTCTCAAATGCAAACACTCTACTGTACTTCAGAATTAATCTCAGTTAGTATTTTTACTAACAGGTGGGAGATATGAAATAGCAGGTGGTTGCTTGCTGTGGGTGTAGTTGTTCCTCTTACTAAACTCTAAAGGTCTCAGCGGTGGCGGTGAGATGTTCCTTTTGTTCATCTTAACAACTTCTGTTGATGTTTATGAGCATAAAAGGTTTTATTTAGTGTGAAAAACTAATTTCACTGGCCGTGAAACTTTCTAAAATCTATTTTGAAATATTTTACTACACTACAACTACCTTTAAGAACTTTGGGGCTAAAGTAACACAAAATTTTACTTTTATTCAGGCAGGATGTGTTAAACTGATCCTGAAAATAAAAACCTATCACAGTTTCCATAAAATATTAAACAGCACAACTGTTTTCAACAATGATTTTTGATGCAAATGTGCATTGAATACAGGTGGCTTAACCTGTAAAGCACAAGTTAATTATCAGGATTCCAGTCACACGGATGAACCGGCGGATCTCTTAAGGAACAGAGCAGCACTGCACATATTAATGCAACATACATGTGACCTGTAGCACAGCAGGTGTGAAAGGGGGTTGCAGCATGCAGATTTTACTTGATTATGTAAAGCTTAGTGAGGTGATATGGATTAAGACTAGATCATTTAAACTTGGATATCTCACAGGGACTGGGGGCGGGGGCATTTTAGTCAACAAAGCTGAAAAGCAGATTTGATTGTGTTTGTGATGCTAAGGAAATGACAACGCTGTTAATTATGAAAATTACGTGTTACATCAAATTCTCATCTTTTCACTAACACCTTTTTAATACATAGCAAGACAAAAATCCACCGTTATATCCCAAAGCAGAGAGAAATCTGTTCGTGTGGGCTGCTGAGACAAGCTTAAAATGTTCTTTTCTCTTTATGGCCTTCATCCCTTTCTGCTACCCTAAACTGTACTAAAAATAGTAATATTTTAATGAAAGATTAAAGGGACATTCCACTCAAAAAAAAAAATTAAATTCTGCCATTCCAATCCAGTATGCATTTCTGACACCTCCAGAAAACAAAACAAGATTTTTTTGAAGAATACTGGTAACCCAGTTTTCGTTCCCTTTGAATTCCATTGTATTTTTTTTGTTCATACAATGGGCAAAATATCATATTTTACATTACAGAGTGAGTAAATTATGATAGAACATTATGAAATAAAGTGTGGACAAACAATTAACTATAGTGTACTATAGTGCTAAAAGTTTAATGCAACTATTCCTTAGGCAGCAAATTATTCCAAGTGCTATCCATAGAATTCTTACAAAATATTTCTGTAGAACAGCACATAAAAGCACATATTAAACTTGACTAATCTAAACTAATCATGAATGTCAGAACCTTTTTACACTCGTGTTTCTGATAGATCATGAGCTGGTTGTTCGTAATGGGAGATTTCCAGCAAACTGAAAAACTGTTACAGGTGCTGCTCATAATCTTATTCTCTAAAGGTGTCCTTGTTGTGATGGAGGTGGCTATGGCTCAGAGAAAGAGGTTTGTTATTGGACCACGAGTGATTTCTGAGTTATTTCCACAGTGTAGCCCATCAAGTTCTGGGTCACCATCTGGACTGTACCTACATCCTCACAACCAGCCAAGGAGATTGCTCTTTATCTGCCTGTCTCCTCTCTCCCCATTGCCTCTCTTTCCATTTTCCATCCCTTTTTTTCTGCCTGCCTTACGGTTGCTTGACAACCTGCCAGGATAAAGGAGATGTGTAATGGGGGAAGAAAGAAGGAAAAAGATGAGAGTATAGCTAAATCTCACCCACGTCTCCCTGGACCAACCTGCTCCTCATGGGGAGTCCAATATCATCATACCATTTAAGTTGTGGGATTGATTTCAGCTGCTGGTCAAAATCCCAAAACTTCCGAAGAGAGGGCATTTTCTCTGATTAAATACACGAGGATAGAATGCCAAAATCATAAAAAAAATGGATTGCCCTTAGCAGTTCTCATCTAATATTATCTACTGGGTCCATTTTTCCTTTAATAGATGTAATTTGAAGCATCATGCTAAGTCACAAACCACTTGCGAGAGGAGAGGAGAGGAGAGGAGAGGAGAGGAGAGGAGAGGAGAGGAGAGAGGGAGAGGAGAGGAGAGGAGAGGGAGAGGAGAGGAGAGGAGAGGAGAGGAGAGGAGGAGAAAGGAGAGGAAAGGAGGAAAGAAGGAAAGGAAAGGAAAGGAAAAGGAAAGGAAAGGAAAGGAAAGGAAAGGAAAGGAAAGGAAAGAAAGGAAAGGAAAGGAAAAAAAGGAAAAAAAAAGGATGGAAAAATGGAAAAAAAGAAAAAAAAGGAAAAATGGAAAAATGGAAAAATGGAAAAATGGAAAAATGGAAAAATGGAAAAACAAAAAACAAAAAACAAAGGAAGGATACAGGAAAGAAAAACAGGAAATGAAAGTGGAAAGGGAAGGGAAGGAAATAGGCATGGAAAAGAAAGGAAACAAAAAAAGAAAGGGGATAAGTAAGGAAAGGAAACAGGAAAAGAGAAAAAGAAAAGGGTAAGGAAACAAAAAAGGAAAGGGAAGTAAAGAAAGAAAAATGAAAAAGCAAATTGAGGACAAGCAAGATGTGGGAAGGAAATAAAAGTAAAAAGAAAATAAAGGGAACAGAAATGGGAAAAGAAACAAACAGCATTAGAAAAAAGGAAAAGAGGAAAATAAAGGAAAGTACAGTAAAAAGAAAAAAAGGAAAAAAGGAAGGAAGACAATTGGTATATAAAATGTATATAAGAAAGTGGGAATTAAAAGGAAAAAGAAAGGGAAAGAAATAAAAACAAAGAAACAAAAATGTTCTCAAAGAACACAACCCATTAAAATGAAATCAATTGCAGTGAAGATGTGTCTTACAGAACTCTGTGGAATCCTATGCCAACCACTTCACCGCATTTACAAACAAAAGCAATTCCCTGAGGAGCTTTTATTATAGACAAACACTTCTGCTTCCACAGCATAACTATGTGTAAACCCACTCTTGTTCTCGAAGGCTATATTGCAGTAGAATAAACTTTTAAAGTCTTTGCTTCCTCAAAGCTCAGAATCAGAGCGTTGTGTGTGTGTGTGTGTGTTGGGTTTGTTTGTATTACGGAGGAGGGGTGATGTCTGCTGTCCTCGATACAGGCTACCTGCTGCTGCAGGCTGATTTTCAACCTGCTTATCTCCCATTTACATGGGTCACAGGTTTTATAAAGCTTTTACTGTGTGTGTGTGTGTGTGTATATATATATATATATATATATATATATATATATATATATATATATATATATATACACACATACACATATAACTTGTAAATGGCCTAATTAAACTTTAAAAATTAAATCTTGGCATTAAATTTCATTCATTATTATACTGGGGGGAAAAGAAAGTCTAAAACTGACCAAGATTTTCAAGAGAAAATGTCCCAAATGATATCAGACACCAGATTTGCTTTGTACCCACTATTGTGTCTGTCCCTCCCCCCAAATATTATGCAGACGGGACTTATGAATATGCATGATTATTTTGGGATGAATAAATCCATAGCATTTGAGTTTTTTTTTTTCACAAATAATTCAGCACTTGCAACTCTTTGAAATTCAAAGCATTCGCAGCATGTGCATGCAACTCAAAAAAAAAAAAAAAAAAAGAAATATGAAATAAAATGTAGTGATATAAAGTAAAGATTCACAAGATGGTTGGTGCATGAGACGCCAATGCTGCTTCTTATAATTTTATAATTCTGTAATTTTAGATTTATGCAGAACCCTGAAGGAAGATTGCTGACTTTGCCATTTCCACAATAATCATCTTGTCTTATCTCTTCATTTAGTCGGTTTTGTGTCACCACACCTCATTATTCGTTCTCCCTACTGCTTACACTTCCCTGAAAAGCTCCCAAATAACCCTGAAGTGCCTACTGACCATATTAATGTTGTGCTAGAGCAACAAAGGGAGAGAGGAGCAAAGGAAGGTGGGAGTGTATAGAGGGGGGCTTATATATGCTCAGTGACAAAAGAGCCTGGCAGGGTTGAAAAGCAGTCTGGACCTTCACACAAAAACAGCCAGCAATAGGCTTTACGGACACATCAACTCACTTCTAACATGCCGTTATGGCCAACACAAACAAAAGCAAGAGCAAAACATACGGCAGGCATGGGTTGCCTTGGCTGAGCATGGATTATGGTTTTGCGGGTGCTAACGGGATAATTTTTGTCACAATAAGGGAAATATTTGGTTGAGGATCTAGATTTAATTTAGACGCTATCAGTACGAAACAAACTGGCAGCCCCAGAGGTCTGACATTGTCTGATAAGCTAGGCCTGATGGGAGTGCATCCTAAAACATACACACACACACAATTGTACAGGCACTGAATGGAGAATATCCCCACCACTAGAGAACCAATGACACATGTAATGAAAATGGTTCTCAAACTGTGCTCCACTGGTGGTCTGTGAAGGATTCCAAGTGGTCTGTGACATGAGTGAGTGATAAAAAAAAAAAATCAAAATAAATAAAATAATATTATTGACGTAATATAATAAATTGATCATATAATTGGCCAAGAGTATCAGAATAATATGTATCAGTATCTTTGTAATATTTGCTATTTATCAGGTATAAGAAGCATTAGTATTATTTGTTTTACTGT
This sequence comes from Cyprinus carpio, assembly GCF_018340385.1. Classification (NCBI taxonomy): domain Eukaryota; kingdom Metazoa; phylum Chordata; class Actinopteri; order Cypriniformes; family Cyprinidae; genus Cyprinus; species Cyprinus carpio. Next base: position 12,611,204 of record NC_056587.1, read on the forward strand.
ATTATGTATTAGTTGACAATTTTATATTTTATTAAAGGAGCCATATGTAGGATTGTGGCCTAAACTGGTACTGCAATCACTATAAAAATACTGTAGAGCGGTGTATCCCCTCCCCCTATCCCCTGACTCGAGGTTGCCAGATGAGCTGCAGGATTCAGCAGAAATGTAGGCTGCTTCAACGAGCTTCCAATGGCAAGTGACGAACAGACGTACACAGCAAGTGTTTTTTTCTGTTAATTATGTTTATGCTTCATGAGAGATATTTTGGTAAGTAATTATTTTTTTAAAAAATGTACTAATTGTCATTAGTTAAATATAATCGTAAAGATTTATGCTCGTATGTGACAGTATAATCGTAAAGATTTATGCTCGTACGTGACAGACAGAACGGTAACTGTTAGTCTAACTTGTAACGTTATTTATCTGTCATTACGTCCATGTGAGCTAACGTTATGTTACTTTGCACAAACATGCATAACTTTGTTCAACTGTCATGAATATATGAAATGTCCATTGACATCAAGTACAAGTTAGCCAAGCATAGATGAACCTTACCTGTCCAGGAGAAAATTAGCAACGTTGGCATCTGTGTTCAAATTCTTCTCCGTTTTCAGCCGTCTCCATCTTTCAAAAGCATCTCCAATACAAATTCTGGTTTTATTTCGGATTATTTCGGTTTTATTTCACGACGAATTTCTGAATTATAACGAGGTCTTTTTGATTTAGTAACATTAGACATTTTTATCCGACTGGAGTTAGGGTAGATTACAGCAAAGCTGGCAACACGGATCCCGAAACACTACTGACTTCGTGATTGGTAGATAGGTGGAGGGAGGCGCGTCAGGCCAAAACACAAAATGACAACATCAACATCAGTTGAGGGCTGCAAGTCCACTTTTTAAATGACAACATCCTGGCCGGACTACTGTTGTCAGTGATATAAGTATTTGAAATGAACATGATTTCTTAATGTCTAGTGACACATCAGGGCCATTTTATGATTAATTGAAATAGATTTCTTACATACAGCTCCTTTAAGTTTTAGTAACTTTATTATTTGCTTTTGTCCTTTTTATAATTTTTTTATATTTCTATCTAGCTTTAATTTATTTTTATTTCAGTATTTCAGTGTCTTTTATTTCAGCTTGTTTCAATAAATGAAAAAAAAAATCTTAATATTTTAGTTAAAATGTTTTATTTTAGTTTATTTTTTAGCTTAGTTCATTTTTATATCCACTCATCTCTAGAATTAACTTGACTGCTTTAACATTAATTTATGAAATTATATAATTTATATTCATTTGTAAGTTATAACGTCATTTTTATCCTTTTTTTATAGGTGAAATTAGCTGTAATTTATTAAATGAATAATTTTTAAAGAAATAAGTACAAAACAGCTGCCGGAATGTATTGTATGAAAAATTTAATGTTATATTGGGATACAGTTTATGACAGAACTAAATTGTTTTAGGGTTGATGGCCTCCAGATTCAGGGTTTTCCATAATTTTAGCTTTACTGTTGAACGCTCAAGAAGCATTGCTTTGGAATACCTGCTTATGCTCAAGAAAGAAGACAAAAGACATTGTCAGAGAAGTGTGTGTGCGTATGAGAGACACTGAGAAAGTGACAGCACATGCCAGGGAGCAAAAGCAAGCAGTCCTACAATGCACCTGAATAATAAACAAGTACGCCACCAAACAAAGGAGGTGTCTATTGTCCATATGAGTGTCTTATAAGTCCACTCAATACTGATTTTGTGGAGCGCTGATATGAGAGAATGAGAAAGGAAAGCATCAAGAATTCAGCACTCATTATCACGGGGAAATGTGTGTGTGTGTGAGTGTGTTTGTGTGTGTAGAGCTTAATGTATTCTGGCAGCCATGTGCTAGTCTGTGTGTGTGTATCCTAATGTATTCTTACAGCCATGCGGAGGGCTGCGCCACTTAGCATGCGCTACAGGTTTCCTTTGTCCCCCGAGACAGTGATGAACGAGTACTTCTCTCACATAAAGACCTGGGAGTTACACCCAGCAAGCTCAAACGCAAACACTTGCACGCACACACTCCACAAGTGAAGTGACACACTGCAATGAGCTATAATTAAAATAGTCCTGAAATAAATATATTAAACTGACAAACGGTTTAGAGCTCTTCTTGTAGAGGCGTGTAAGACCGTGTGTGAAGAAGCGCAAGGCACATGGCCTCTGTTACATGCGGCCTTGCAGTGTGTCAGCACCCATACATATGTATGAAGTTGTGTTACATGTGTGCTGGTGTCTACAAGGATAAGCTGCAACTGAATAATGTACAGTAAAGCAGCACAGATCACTAATCGTTCAATAATACAACATACAAAATGCTTGTAAGGGTAATGTAGGTACTGAGCGGCTGAATAAATGAACAGTGCATAAAACACATGGCATGCATTAGCCTCTGTACACTCACTGATGGGTCATTACTGCTCTTGCAGCAATCGATCACTCCAGTCCCTTTTCCTATATTTGTATACATAAGCATCATGCCCATCCAAGCTGAGAGAGCACATGCAATTTTAAATGTAACTTAAAAAATAAATAAATAAATACATTTTATATATCTTATATAAATATATTTTTTAAGTTGCATAAATATTTTTTAAAAATATAAAATTGTATAAATACATTTTATTATAAAAATATAGGTAAATACATGGATAGATGTAGATATAAATAAATATTTTACGTTTCAAAAATTACTGAATGCAATAAAATATACATAGGCCACGTCAAGTTACATTTTCTGCAAATTATTCGCTTTCAGCTAAAATTCTGTCCACCCTCATGTTGTCTGAATCTCATCTAAGTGATTTTACAATGAGAGAGAAAAAAAAAAAAAGAGTTTATAATGTACAATGTAACTAACTAAAAAACCTTTACGCTTAAATACAAATAAAAAATGTGCAGTTTAAACCAATGAAACAAGGCATGTTTGACATGTCTAAGGCAAAAGGCAGCCCAAAGATTAACAAGAGTTAAGTGTAGTATTTCAAGCCTTAATCAAATTCAAACTTCAGTTTTAACTTGCTTCATCTTGCTGTGTAATGAGTAGTGTGGAAGTGTGTGTTTTTATAATTAGTCTCTGTTGTGGACATTATTGCAGAGCTCTGGGACGTTTTAGCACCTGAGGCGCAGCATCACACACTTAGGTCTGTTAATAAGCTGTCCACAAGCACAACATCTGGACCCGTTCTGTATTTTTTAACTGTCTGTCTCTTATTTCTCAACACAGGGTATATACTGGAATCATGGAGTCTAATTTAATATCTTTTGAGACTCTTTCCATACATTTTAAGACCTCATAATAGTTAAAATCAACTCTTTTTTGGAATACTTCTCATGACAAACACCTGACTGGTCCTACAATTTACCTGTGATTACAGAGTGCTTGCTTTGATTCAGACTTGATCAGGTGCAGTAGCCCTATTACTGACACAAGTCTGAATCAAAGCAAGCAAGAATGACGAAGGTAAAATAATGATCACAACTTTTACATTATTTCAACTGTGCTTCCCATTCCAGTAAAAAACAGCCCAAAGTAGCACAATGACCATGTCTCAAATATCATAATACATATTTGTATTATGATGTATTATGTAAAATATGTATTATGTTATATTAGATATTTTACAGTTAATGTTATGCACAATGATCATAAACACAGCTCAAAAGCTTCCTAGTGGCCTTCCTTCACAAAACATTTAGCACAGTTTTATTACAGGTAGAATGCAAAATGTTTGAGTAAAAGCATTTCAGTCAAATGTAATTTATGCAATATTTTAAACCTTTAACCCACAGGAGAAAATCAACCCATGGCAACATTTTCAAATCAGCAGTTTAAAATCATTGACAAATATCTTTTATCATAAGATGTGCTCCCTTTACACAGTGTGCGTGCAATCGCGAAATTAAAGTCTGCGTGAACCGGAAGTTGCAAATGACTTTTCTCCAGTGTTGTGACGTATTTCCGATATAAACGGAATACTAAATGAGGAAAAATAGTGGGCGTGGCTTTATTTTCCAACTAGCACCTGATTGGATCTAGAACCAAAAATGCACCTCTTCGCCATCTCTCCTTTCACGCGCTGTCAATGCTCGCAAACACACAGGCAGCTTGTCTACTGTCAGTTGGAGGGGCGTGGTTACGGATGCTAAGCAGACACCCAAACCGCCAAACCTACGTCATCAGGGAAGGTCCTCCAATGCAGAGGGGAGGGGCATTTTCAGATTTTCATTAAAGATTGCGAAGCCAAAAAATTTTTTTGTGTGGATTGACTTGCATGGATGAATTGTTCACCACAAAACGGTCAATTTAGGCAAACAAAGTAAATATGGTCAATTTTGATTTCAGTTGGACTTACTGCGAGCAGTCATTTACATTTTAAATTTAAATACCCCATATATGATAGCGGCGCCTTGATGCGCAAAAATTATATAATGTTAGAATGTTTGGGGGAGCGGACACAAAAATCGCAGGCGCAGATGGGAGCGGGAGGTAATGGAAATTCAGCGAGAGCGGGATCAACAAGATGACGTAACAGTAACCGTAACCGATGACGTCAAATCTCGCGGGATTCCATAAATAAACTACATAGAACCTCACTATTCGTACAAATATACATAATGAAAAGATTAAACAAAATGCAATACTTTGGAAAATGGCATTTAAGACTTTTTAATACTTTTAAAGGCCCTTAATTGTCTCAAAATTGATTTATCAACGTTTAATACTTTCTAAGACCCCGCGGACGGCAACACTTTGATATCTTACTTTCTTCATGAAAGTACATCACTTAATGTTGTGTATTCTTACAAAATCAACTTCATCAACAATTGTTCCAACATAAAAAACATAATATTATGTATGGCTGTAGAAGCCTATAGAATATCATCTGCTGCTTCATCTAGATCGGCAGATCTTCAGCTATTCCTATCATTATTAACAGAATCTTAGGTTGTGTCTCAATCCATCTCTAGATAAGTAGTAAGTACAACAGACAAGTGAGCCATTTCCAGGGCCGTCCAATTATCAAAATCATTCCAATGCACTGAAACATCGCTCCCCAGGAATGAACTACTAGTGAGAATCAGTTGCTGCTCACAATATTCACTTAACAGAAACAGTGTCAAGTCTTCTCCAGTCTTATCCTCTGATAGGACCTGTAAGCACCTAAATCTTTGAAACATTTCATATTTTTAACACTCTCTAGTATTTCATTTTTAATTATACATATAAGAAAAAGGGGCCTTTCCAAGAGTAGCTACATCTACCACAGGTACAGACATCAAGCCTGTAGTGGCTTGTATCACGCATCAAGTGCGGTTCAGATACAGTGAGATGACAGAAAAGGGTAGCAACCCCTCTGTGTAAGGACAGTCAGCTCACCTTTCTGCCCCATCAGCGGTTCATCATTAATGACAGGTCACAGCAAGCATGCATGAACATGGCATTGTTTTTTAGTGTAAAGACACTCAACCAGGGATGATCTGGACAGCAAACACTGTTATTAGGCACAGATAAAACAATGAAGGTGACACAGGTTCAAAAAATATTAACAAGTTATACAGTTTTACACAGTGAGAAATGATGCATAAAGCCATATGATCATTAGAAATGCACCATTAACAGAAAAGGCTGAATAACCTATGGCAATGTCGATTCCTATGGTTGAAAAGGTGCAGGTTTTGCAGTCAACTGCACTGTTTTTAGGGGGTGGGGGGTTGTTTGTTTGCACCCCCTCGCTGCATTTTCAGCGTCACGATTTTAAGACGTGGTGTCATGTTAAAAAATGTTTTAAATGATGAATCACTGTTCGAAACGCATGTCCAACTAACCAAGTCACGTGATTTCAGCAAACTCTTCACGTATTAGCCTAGTCATTTCAAAATGTCATAAGGACACTATGGCCCATAGTCTATGAGGTGTTTTCAATATGAAATATATTGTTGTATCTGATCTTGATCAGTTTTAGAATTTAAGTTGATTATAATTTAAAGATGCTGTATGTAGGATTGACACAGAGTGGTTGAACTAGGTATTGCAGTCCAAATTCAAAATATTGGAGAGGGTTTTTTCACCAGGCCCCTCCTCCTCATACTTGAGGCACGTAGGTTGCCAGATTGACGACACAAACAGGAACGAGCACACTTGAATGAAATGAAATACGCTGTGTTTTTCCGCCAACTGGCAACCCGGGGTGCCGAAATACAATTGGGTAAACTGGCAGTGGGTGGGTTTCACAAACCAAAACTGAAAATGACATTCAGGCCCAGAAGCACATTTTCAAAGGAGAATAACTGACTGTAGCATTGCTTTTCAGATAAACAAGTATTTTAACTTAGCAAGTTTCTAAAATATCTGCAAACATATTATGGTATTTGTATGCTTTAGTAGAGTCGAAATCTTACATACAGCTCCTTTAATATTTAAGTAAAGTTTTCTATAAAGTTATTCTGTCATATGTGATACAAAAAAGACAGGAATAATACAAGATAATAAATATTGATCATTAATAGTATTTAAATGCGATTACAGATTACACTTTACTCTTGAAAGGGGTAAAAAAAAAAAAAAATCTTAACTTTCAATAGGCCTACCTTTTCTACTGGGGAATAAGGTATGATATAATAAGTGGTAACCTGCAATTGTTATCTTAAAGAGCTATTTCCACCTGATTTAAGCCATTTAAAAGTTTTACTGGTATAAATTATTCTATTCTGGTTAATTTGGTGATGTTAAATAATATTTTTTGTTTTAGACGCTTTGCTTCGGGGTCTATTCTGCGAGAACAACCGGCTGGATTATCCCGCTTATTACACGGCTTGAATGATTAGATGCGAAATATTGATTTGAGTTGAAATATTTGAACGCAAAGCTTCCGTGAAGACAACAGTTGCGAGCAAGCGGCAAATTCAAACTAAACGGGCATTTAAGGGAAACGGTGCAGTCAAACCACGTATTACACAACATTTCACCTCAAAATAATTAAGGCGAAAATGTTTTAAAACCTTACCAGTTTCGTTAGTTCTCTTATAATCCATTACAGCGTACAAAACAATCGTAGCAAAATGGCAGCAGCTGGGTTTGTATGAAACGAGAGCGAGTCCGCGATACCAGGATGACATAATTAAACAATTGTACACCATTTTGAAACGAGTTTAAATATTTTGTTAGCTAAACAAACGCAAAGCTTCCACCAAGAACAAAAATAGTTCAAGCAAGAGTAAAGCGCCGACTGCTGTTACCCGGATGAACCTGTGTTATTAGCTTTTACAGGTTGTTATCCAGGGATAACTTACCTCGGAATGTCGCGACTGACCAATCAGAATCAAGTATTCCACAGAGCCGTGTCATAAAATAATCTTATGTTTCCTGACGGAAAAATGGGTGACTCCATTTGTAAATTATATGGGTAAAGCTTCCGGCCTCATTTGCGTCCAGCTAGTTTTAGCTGTACAAAACACTCAGTTTTGCTGCTTGATACTGACAATTTATGTGTCCTATCATATTGTTTTAATCTGTTAACTTAAGAACACACTGGTTTGTACTGCAAACAGTTTTACCGTTTACTGCACGTTGTTATTCTCCTCGTTGTTTACCTATAGCGGCTAATGAAACGGGGGTGTATTCCAGAAAGCAGGGTTAACTTACCGTGAACTAAACCCTGAACTCTCGGTTGATTAACCCCAAAGCTTGCTTACTCGAGGTATGTGGTTCCAAAAATGCGTCCGGGAGTAAGTTCATTCAACTCAGAGTATGTTCCTGGTTAAGACTCGAGACATTCTCAACAGAGCGACGAATCGACGAGTCACTATGGAAACGGACGCTAAGAAAAAGCACGCCAAGCTGTTTCTTTCTTCTTCTTTTGTTCATTAGTTGTTTACATGCTTAGTGCATATCGCCACCTAATTGATGACCGTGATTTTTTTTTTCCATGTAATCTTTAATCCTTGAGAATGTGAATTATATTTTTTTGTTTTATGCTAATTATATATTAAGTCATATCAGATATGTATTTTGATTTAGAATTTAGACATTATAGAAAATCCATGTGTGAGATAATATAACATGTAATAAATAAAATAAATAAATATTTATAAGTTAAACATTACCTTGTCATAGTGTTTTATAATTTATACAGATAACTCTTATATATGGCAATAAAATAAATAATCATATTAGAATAATGTTACCTTATTTATTACTTATATTAGTGCTTCCTCATTAACATATCAAAAAAAAAAATATATATATAATAAGCTATATTACATATTGTAATATTATATAATGCTGTGCGCTATCTGTCACGCCCACTGAAGGCTCGCTGAAGTGAACTAACCCTGGAACATAACCTGCTCCGGAGCAGGTTAAGTTCAGAGAGTGAGTTGCTATGACTACTAACATACCCTGAAAGTTACCTCCATTTTTGGAACCGAAAGTTGAGGTTATCCACTTACTTACTCTTAAACATACCCGGGTATGTCACATAACCTGCTTTCTGGAATACCCCCCGGAAGTCTCACCCATAGGCTCACTTCCGCGCTTGAGGGAAAAGGTGGATACTACGGGACCGTTCAATGCTTGAATCTGATTGGCTCACGAATGTTCTGAGGTGTGCAATTATTTTCAGCGAAACGCATGGCGAACGTACTTCCAAGCAGCTCTCTTGACCGCATTACAGTTCCATATCACTACATATCACGAGATGCTGCTGCAGAACACTGTTGAGGTACACACGAGGTAACCTAATTCACACAAGCTCTCCCTGTCTCTCTTTCTTTCTCTTTTTCTGTGTGTCTCTGTCTCTCTCACTCTCTTTCTAATAACTTCATTAATAACTGCATTAGAATGCTATTAATGGCTCAAACCTCCATTACCAGCTTTAAAATGACGTTTTGGAACTAGCAAGAGGCGTTTGATGAGATGCGGAAGAAATAATCCTACTCACAATAGCGGTTTAAGTACAAAAACCACACAAATCACTTTAAATATATGATCTGATCGATGTCTTGAGTTGAGGTAACCGTACACAAGCAGAATAATTGACTCCGGGTCGTTGAATTATCAGAAAAATAATGCACACCCGAGGTGCATCGCCAACTCGGGTGTGCTTTATTTTTCTAATAATTCATCAGCCCGGAGTCAATTATTCCCTACATTATTTTTTTTTTTCAATGTAGAAAAAAATATAAGTTTAGGTTATGCTTGGAAGTGAGGCAACAAGGCACCTGCCTTAGGTTTCAGACACAGCCTATATGTGTTTTGAGCTTGAGTTGACAGAAACATGTAAAGTATTTGCAATGCATGTGCTGCAGTCTTTTCCTCCCTTCTCCTCAGGGCATCTCTGTTCTTTTTCTCCGAGAGCATTCCGAGCAATTATTCCAATTAACTAAAGAGCAAAGTTATTAAGCATATGCACAGATCACTTAGGGAGAATTTCACCAGGTGTTTCTCTCTCTCTATAGCCTCCTCTGGGCCCGCTCCACCATTTAGAGGGGGAAAGAGAAACAGAGTCTGGAATTTCTCCGTCCTGCTCGTGTCAGACTCTATCGTTCGTCTCTCAGGGACAGCAGATGCTCACTCGGTAATTATTTTCGGTGTGGAAGCTGGCGGCTGACAGAGTAGATGTGCATCACTCTAAATTGGCTGGGAGTGACCCCTGGCCATCCAGGAGCACACGGGCCAGCAGAGATGGAGGGGAGGCGAAGGAAGACATAGGTCCTAGCGTACTAACAAGCAGCCAACTCAGGACACAGAGGGCCGCAAGCATCAGTCTGACCTGCACAAACTTTATTCTTTCTCTGTGTCTTCTTCGCCTTTTCTTACTCTTACACTTCTCGATTGTTCTGCCTTCCTCTGACTAACAAGCAGCCGAATGTGTATGTGGGATCACTGGTGAGCTCAACATCACTCAACAGTCCTTCCAGCAGCCTAACGAGGATGTATTAGGCCACTTCCAGCAAACGAACTGGACCAGGGCTCATAGTCACTGTTTGCTGGAATGCAAGACAGCACTGTGGTCCAACATATTTTAATAAAATAACTGAGGCATTATAAGGGGAAAGTGAGTTGCAATTTTGTTTACTGTACAAGGCAAATGTACATTAGCTGAACCAGATTTGCGCTAAAGCAATAATTATGATAGTTGTCAGATTTTACTGCTGATTTTATATATGGAAAGAACTCAACAATAAAGCATTTTTCCAAATGAACAACATTTTCACAACCACAAAAAAGATACATTTTTATTTTTAGCATTTTTTTTATTATTTTATGTATTTTATATATTTATATTTGTATTTATTTATTTTTATTAAAAATACATTTTATTTATTTATTTGGCATACATGACATTTTAAGCAATTCTGATGATGAAAAATCAACAGAATTTGCAACAACAATGTAGAATGCACAATGGAAAACCAAACGTTCAAGTTCACAAGCAATAAAACTGTATGTACAAGATCAGTTAATGTACAGTTTTCAGTGGCCTAAAAAAGCTAATAACAACTGACTAAAGTCTTTTTCTGTCTCTGAATCTGTGATTTTGTCCTGGAATGCAAGGCTAATATCGCTCTCTCTCAGTCTCTCCAAATGCCTTGTTGTTGACCCAAACAGAGGCTAACCTTTTTCTGTGATTCTGGGTCAGAGACAGAACATGCTGACATCACAGCAGCATGCAATTATCACCTCTTAGTCTCCAGATTGGGTGTCCACTCCTTAGACACATATTTCTGAACCATTATGAGTAATTTCAACATGTTTGAAGTTTGCCCTCAGAAGATCTTGACATCATTAGCATTAATATTAGACAACGGCACAGAGCTGTGATGAGTTTAACCATCTGAGAGTTGAATTCATTAATTGACAGTTATTAACACGCAAAGGTAGCTTGTCCTCTACCAGAGCGACACTTTAAATTGATTCTGAGTGGCTCAACCAGACGTTTAATTTGTAAAGGCAGAGTAATTCTCTGAATGTCCTCTTGACAAAATAATTCTCCTCTCTCCCTGAAGGACGTTTGTCCTCTCCAACTACTGAAAACAATTTAAGAGTCCTTTTGATAAAATGTTGTTTAATTAGTTTAAAGGAGTGAGTGATTTCTGATTAATTAAGGCTTTATTAACAGTAGTGATTCCTCATTAAAAAAAAGCATTTTCAACCAAATAATGCCCAGTACAGATGGATAGGGTTTATTAAAATGCAAAATTGCCTCAAAAAGATTCAGTCAAGCCATTACCCCAGTCTTTTCTTCACTCTTAAAAATAAAGTTTCATTATTGGCACCTGTGGCTCCATGAAAAACCTTTAATATATGGAAATTTCAAATAGAAAATATTTCTTCAGATTATTATTAAAATGTTCTTCACACTACACACACACAAAAAAAAAAATATATGGTACTTTTAAAATCTGATCACTGAAAGCTTTATTATGGGGAACACTAATTTTTTTAAATTTTGTTTTATTGTATCGCCGAGAAAAAAAAACCTCTGGAACCTTTATTTTTAAAAGTGTTGGCCAAAGAGTCTCGCTGGTTAGAGAGTTTTATATCTACAGCTCTGTAGACTTTCTATAAAACTGAGCGTTGCCTAAGATAATGTGTGTAGTACATATATTCATAAAAGATGTTATGATACATAAAATGCAATGCTTTAAAAATTCTTATTGTTGTCATTATTGCAAAATACACCATGATTAGTCTGATGCAGAACATCTACTCACTCACTCAATCAATCGATAAACTGATAAATTGATAATAAGATAAAATAATGAATAGACAGGTGGACGTACAGATGAATGGAGGTGATTATTGCAAAACAAACCCAGACGCAGAGCATCTACTCACTCACGAAATATTGATCTAAGTGGAATATATTTTATTTCTGTTAAGAAAAAAATATTGGGCCTGGGGTTCTGAATTTAAGCAACAGGCCTGGATCAAGTCATCACGAAATACAACTTTACTTACCGTGGGTTACACTGTTTACACAAAATGTTTAACTAATCTCCAAGGCGATATTTCATGAAAAAGCAGCAGCTAACATTTGTAACATCCATGAGGCCACTGGTCTGCTCCGGCATCATCTGCACTGAAATATAATACCCTCAGAACTCTGGAAGGATTTTCTCCCATTGCATCACAGGGTATGAATTGATGGGCACTATCACATGTGAGCCAAGCAATCGAGTCTTAGATTAGATCCATATGTTCTCAGAGAGCCAGGTCAACTGCAGATACGCACTGGCTGTCTCTCTCTCCTGCTCTGACACAGGGGAATGAATGAGTGTAATTTCAGAGAAAGGGTGAGGGAGAGCCAGAACGATGGATAGAGAGAGGGAATGAGAGGGAGATAGAAACTTTCCCTTGAAAGTGTGCGGAAACCATTACGGTGCAGAAACCGGAGCGTTTGTATAGAATAAACGATCTGGGTTCTGTAAAGTAATACTGACAGAAAATAACATTTGGAAAATTATTCTGAAAACAGGGTCGATAAAAAGTAAATAAACAACATGTACTCTCATTTTTGCTCTGTGGGTACAAAGAAATTTTAGAAGATTACTATTTATAAGGCCAGAATCGGGCGCACTCAAGAGCTCTGAGCCATTTATAAATGATATTATTAAATATTACATATATTGTGCAGTGTCAAGATCAGTTCTGCAGGTAAACTGCAGGAATACAGTACAGCATGTGCTGATTATATCAGCCTAACAACAGAACTCGGCTCCTCTCGCAGTTTTAAATGAAGCCTTGAAGAGTTTTCTGATGTTTCAACTTGTTTTTAATGCAGAAGGCCCTGTCATAAAAATTTGCTATGATGAAAGCAACTAAATTAATAACAGAAGAGAGTTATTCACAACCTGAATCATCAGACACATAAGATGATGGAGCAGAGGACGCTTTAAAAGTTCATATATCCCATGTGCTCCAGTTCTTTCTCTCTCTCTCTCTCACACACACACACACACACACACTCAAATCTTTCCCCATTCTCAGCCTATTTTAAAATTTGAGGGATGTGCAGAATGAAAACGTTATCAAACTGCAAACAAATGAAGGCTAATCTTGCTGCTATAGCCGGCAGAATAGGTGGAGAGAGTCAATAGACGTGAGCCGAAAGGCAAGATCAGCTTGATTAGGGAGAAGGACGGCCAGCGCATCCAACAAAGAAAATTACCCTCAGGTACACACCACGTGTCCACAGTCACAATCTCATGTAGTCCTGCCTCTAATCTTTCAAACACCTTCATTAAGGATTAAAAGGCCTTTCTATTTGCCATGCAAATGCAATGTGATTTTGAAAATCAGAATCTAATCAAGGTAGCTTTGACCTTTTGGTCCAGTAGAATTATTGTTGGATGAGCAATCTCATTCAGTTAAACCGGTCGTTTATGTTGTTAGTCAGCTTTTAGTACTGGAAGTGTCAAGGGGCTTCTTTTAACACACATTGTGGCGGCCTCTTGTGGCCACCTCTGGAAGTGAAATACACAGTTTGTTCCACAGTACAGGAAAGTGCTGTTGCGAGACCATAACCGGATAGTAGTATCAGATGCTAATGTCATGATACTTTTATGTAAATACAATCTTATTTAAAGAATACCATATGGTATTTATATAGTTGTCCAACGTACTACCACGAGGAGGTGCTATGAAGAGTCAGTATACTGTAGTATGGCCATAGTCTATTTCTTTTTTAATACGATTATCAAACAATAAATATACTAAGGACATAATTTAATGACCCCTCTATATTTTGAAAGGGCCCCAGTGACAGCTTTTTTTGTTTGTTTTGTTTTCTGAATGTGTTAACAATTAAAAAAATAATTCATTTATTTATTAATACTTACACACACACACACACACACATATATATATAAAACCCAATTTTAGTTGGATTTTCTAGGATATTTTCAGAACTCATCAATTAAAACATGACAGTTCCCGTGTAGTCATGTATGATTACTTTAATGACTCATTAATACATATTCTCATCTCCAACATCCAAAGATCAGCTCTTTTACAAGATACTCAAAAGGAAACAAAAGACATATACAAAAACAAGTTAATGAGAAGATGCAAACATGACACCACGCCCGATACTATGATCGCCCAGCAGAAACCTTCAGTGGCAGTTTGATTGCTCTGAAATCCATCCCAGACACAAACACAAGTCACATCTTTCTGTGACTTATCCAGGAATGCATTCCAATATCATTACCACACTGAGTTCCTGACCAAATGGAGTAACTGCCACTAATTGCTTAATTCTAAAGTGTTTAGATTAATGGTCTGTGTCCTTAGTAAACACTTTAATGTGATTGACTTGTGCTAATGCATATTCAACACTCTGAGCAACAGAGGACTTGTAATAAATTTTCACTCCCTGCACCCAGAGCTTCAGTTCTTCTTCATGACGCCAAACTGGATAAACTGTTTTGCAGAAAAAAATTTATAGATAGGCATATACCATTCAAAAGTTTGGGGTCAATAAGATTTATGTTTTTGATAAGTCTCTTATTCTTGAGATGCTGCATTTATTTGATAAAAAAAAAAAAAAAAAGTAATACCATGAAATATTTTTATATTAATATTGCAATGAACTTATTTTCATCAGTAATTACTCCAGTCTTCAGTGTCAGTGTCATATCATTCTTCGATGCTTAAGAAATATTTCTTACTATTGTCAATATTGAAAACAGTTGTGCTGCTTAATATTTTTGTGGAAACCATTATATATATATATATATATATATATATATATATATATATATATATATATATATATATATATATATATATATATATTATATATATATAAAGGATTTTTTTTAAGAAACGGTAGTTCAAAAAAAAAAAAGTTTTATTTGAAATACAATCGATTGAATGCATCCCTGTTGAATAAGTGTTAATTTTTTTTTTTTTAAATAAATTAAAATAAGACTTGATGACCCCAAACCTTTGAACAGTAGTGTATATACTAAGACAAAATATAATATTTTACTATTTCTCACTGAGAGTCACACCAATGCAGTTTACAAAGGTTTTGTTGCTTAATTCTTTAATGCCAAGATTCATTAAATATTATTAGGTCATTTACACTGAAATAGACCCGTTAAATGAACTGTTTTAATTTATGACTTTGTGTTTACATAGTATCTCATAGAGAATCAGAATTCTCTGATTGTAATTTATTCCTGTATAGTATGTTTAACCATTTCTACTGTACAGGACAGAGTACAGTAGCTACTAAAAGTAGTTGATTTACCAAACCATCATCACTTTTTTCCTGTTTATTAAGATGATGTCTTTAATTGACTTATGTCAACACTCTTCATGCTCAAACTCTGAAACCGTGGCCACACTTGTGAATTAACATACAATTTACAAAACGGAACAAGACAAGTGCCATAGAAAGGGCCAGCACTGGTGTTTCAGCTGCACAGACGCTTCACAAAATGAGTATGAAACTTATCAGAAATCATTTAACATCTACTCTAATACAACTTATTCTTTAAAAATCTATGTTTTGGCACAGCTTTTGTCTACTTTTATGACTTGGTTGAGAAGGAAGCACAATTGTGATTGCTCCACTAGTGCATGAGATACATTCAGAGCCACAGATGTCACAGCAAAAACACACTTCAAATGCTTATTTAAATATTATTTTTGATTGTGATTTCAGAACAGGAGATTTCAGTTGCAGTTAATGCTAATGCACATCCCAATTAGGGTGATTTATTGCTGAAGGTTTATGGTGGTCAATATGACTCAATGGTCTGATTTTATGCGATTTAAACTCTAATTGAGCACTACATCTGATTTTATTACCAAAAAAAAAACCTTTTTGGTTTTGGTTTAAAATCTATTGATTAATCCGACATATATTTTAATGATTGAATGATTTAAAGTAGTGATATGCATTTAGCACGCTACAGGATTGGTCAAGCAAGTAATATCAGCAGTATCAGTGTACTTGAGTACTATTTTAGTAAGTCTTATTTTTAAAGGCCTTACAGGTACATACCTCACATTGAAAAGCGCCACTGGTGAAACTCAAAAGTGCTGTAACGTCAATAAATGTCTCCTCCGTTTTATTCTTCTCTTTTCTTACAGAATAAGTGCACAGTCTTTGGTCAATAATAAAAACCTTTCAAAGCTTGTTATAACACAACAATTCAAAGCTTCCTCCTTATTCAAAGTAACAAAAATCAAAGACTAATCTGATTGGCTATAGAGTGGAGGGTAACGTCAGTGAAAATGACCCATGGCTTCAGCGGCTTTCACCCGCACGAGAGGATCTGGATCCTGCAGCAGCATCACCAGACCTGAAGAGAGAAAAAAAGGACATGAGGAAAGGAAAAAAAGTCTTTTAGTTTGTCCATTAATCAAAGTAAACAGATTGAACTTACAAGTCAGTTTATAACCAAACAAATGCATAGTTACAACAGCAATATATTCTACACTGCATTTTACCAGACAATATCGCTATTAAAATAGAAGCAAAAATAATAGATTCCTTAGGTGCCACGAAACAGCAAATGTAGCAACAAAACAAGGATGTGCTGTCCTTCTTTAAATATATCTCTTGACTGCAGATATTATTATAGAACTGTGGTACCTACCTTTGGTCACTGACCCCATGTTCATATGGGAGAAATGCTCATCATGAAGGTTCCCCAGCAAAAACCCTAAACATTCACACACACACACACACACACACACACACACACACACACACACACACACACACACACACGTTTACAAAACCAAGACATAAATACTACATTTTTAAAATACTGTATAAAAAAAATAAAAAAAACATTCAGTGAAGCACAAATTTTTGCAGTACTAAATACTGAACTAATATATATATATATATATATATATTATTATATATATATATATATATATATATATATATATATATATATTATTTTTACCAATAAACATGGCAGCACTGGCTCTGATCTCAGCCCAGTTACTCTTGAAGAACTGAATGACTGTGATGTGGTAGAAGTTCAGCATGCCTGGAAAATCCTGGATCTTTAAGAAAACACATTATGACTTTTTTTTCTCTTTAGCTTAATCAAACAGATCATAGTTCAGGAGAAATCAGCATTTCATTTTTGGGTGAACTATTCAATTAGTAAAAAAAAAAAAAAAAAAAAAAAAAAAATCATCTGTTTGTTAGTTTCATAAACAGAAAAAACATTGAGAATTAAAAAAAATCCATACAAATGTGACGGAGCAGTTATAATAACATTCTTTATAAAAGGGAATCTGTCAACACATAAGCACACTGAGTCAGTTATTCTACACGTGTTCTTATAATAAAGAAATCTTTGGCTCTTGCCGTACTAGGTATTTGGTGAGGTCATTAATGAACTCTCCATAATGCAGACCCTTCTCCTCAAGAAGATGTTTCTGGAACATGGCAGAGATCTGTTCTGAACCTATGACTGGAGCACATATGCGCATGGCGTACTTGCATGCCTAAAGGAACAAAGAGACACATACTAAACTCACACACAAGCAGACGTCATACTTTTGGACTTAAAAATATCCTCATACTGTAATTATTCTTGAAAGATTCTAGCTTTTGCATCATCTTTGTAACTTATTTGCAGTGTTTATAGCCATTACAACAAAATCAATCTTTGTAGGAGTGTGAATTAAACACTGACCTTGACCACTTGAGGGTTGGGATCACTGAGATGCAACAGCAAGCTGACCAGAACATTGTGGATCTGATCTTTAAAGACAGGCTCACCCGAGCCGAACTTCGACAGGTTCCCCAGGAGCATGATGGAAGCACAACGGATCTCATCGTTTTCCTGACAGAACATAACAACAGATCTTTAAGTGAAGCCATACAACAAAAACCCCATGCTCGCTTAAACACTGTTCTCTAATAGCCAGTATTTATCAAAAACAGACAGTATTTTTACAAACAGAATGCAACTGGGCCTAAAACATCTCAATTTTCTAAAATCATTCTTTTTCATAAAATTATCAGTCAATGTAGGTGTTTAACCCTTTAGTGTGCTGATTGTCACCTTCAGGAGGTCAAACTAAATATTATATTTGTTTTGTTTAAAATATTTGCAACCCTATTACTAACATTAGGGATGTCTCTACATACAGTTCAAAGCTATAATACACAAAACAAAAATCTATTACAAATTAATTGTAAAAATTTATTTATGTTTAATTAATTTAAATATTTATGAGTTAAATTATTAATGGAAAACTAGATTTTACTTTAATATTTATTTATTTTTTATTAATAATTTATCTATTTAATTATTTATGTCCTCCCATTATGTTGTATAAAGGGTTCCAAATGTAGGACACGTAAAATAGTTTTTGGTAATTGTTTTACATAACATAACTATTATCTACTAATAAAACACTGGATTTGGGCTTTTTTATGCTTTTAAAAAATAATGTGATACAAATAAACCTGTTTTATCAGTAATCAAACTGAAGTTATCTTAAAGTAGCAGCATAAATACTACTCTGTGGAAATTCTAGCTTCACAATTGACCCTTAGCAAAGAACCGCCCTGCCCCGCTTCGTTACTGTTGCTACGACCAACAAGGCATGGCGCTCTTACGGCACACATCTGTTCTCAAAGAGGACACTGTCTGCTTTTAAATTTGTTCATTTTTTTTTAAAAGAAATTCAAACAATAAATACCAGTTTTTGGCTCTTTAATGTGTCGTGACACATTCAGTTTTAGCGGCACGTGAACCGATCATCTCTTCCTCTTTACTAGTTTAATAACACGAAATAAACATGAATGAAAAGCAGATGCTATCTTTTGTTTCAACCGCAGAAAGATGTCAATACACACCATTTCCAAGTTCAAATCCGCTGATGTTAATCTACTCTCCTGTCTTTTTTTTTTTTTTTTTTTATTTCTCTCAGACAAAATGTCAGATTCTATGTTATGATTGGTCAGATCGCCTGTTAATCAAGCTCCCAGCAAAGGGTCAATTGTTATTTAAATATTCTGTCTTCTCTCAAGACACTCACATTCTCCAGAAATGGTTTAATCTTCATGAAGATATAAACCACAAGCAGTTGGACGTTCTTTTGGTCCAGGTAAAGTAATATCTTGGACATTCCAGACATGGCCTCCAGTGTGATGAGTTTCCCTGGATCGTCCTTTTCTTCCATACCTGAACTCATGGCTGCTAAAAGCTCCTTTGCATATTTATTCACCTGAATGGGAACAGAGGAAGTGAGATTAACATATAGCAACACATAATTACACACTGAACTGACTGCTTTTGTTACAATGCTGTTGTAAGTAATGACAAAACTTCACTCGACTATAGAGAAGACATTAACTGCTAAGAAAAGAATAATAACAGAGCAGAACATGAGCAGGGCGTCTTAAGCAAACAACATGGGGAACTTCAGCATTTCAGAATACAGATAAATATCTGCAAACGTCCTTTCTGATTGCTGCATGAACAAGCAGCCATGTGTCTCACACTGCTGCCAAAAAGCACTGCCCAAAAAATCAACTAGACTCTTCATCCAATAAGTGTTTTCAGATGTCAAGCAGAGTGTCTATACCTTTTCAGGGGAGCCCACAGCAATGTTCCCCAGGCCTCGGACCGCCAGCATGCGAACCGTACCGCAGGTATCAGTAATTCTTTCCATCATGTTGTTCATCAACATGTCCAAAATCATCAGTTCAGTCACTACATGGTGGTTCAGCAGCGATGGAGTAAACAAATAAATCTTGACATCTAATTTACAACAGTTATTAGTACACATTCAAATAAAGGTGAAAAGACTCCTGTTAAAAAAAAAAAAAACCTGTCTGGTTCACCACACTCTGTTTGGTACATTGCTGTTGCATGGTTCATTTATGATCTAACAATGCCTCAGAAAATATTAATATTAAAACATACAAGCAGTAGTGATTGATATTTGCAGTATTTTGCAATATATTGCATCCTTGCTAAACTGAAATATTAATTTATATTAATTTACAATTACACTCTTAATCACACACACACACACACACACACACACACACACACACACACACACACACACACACACACACACACACACACACACACACACACACACACACACACACACACACAAACACAAGACTAAGATTTTGAACTAAGAAAATGTTCTCACCTCAGAAAAGAATGCTGTGACTGTGACCCTCTGGCACTCATAAATATTACAGAGAGAAGGACACAGATTTTCCACAATTGCAGGGAGTCTTGGACCAGCATGCTTTGCCATTGCTCTGATAGAAAGAACAGCTTTTTCAAAATGAAGTATTGTAGAAGATCACACTTAATCTTACCACAGTGGGATAGAAAGCAGCATGCTAGCTCCAAATTCCTTCAATTTATATGTCAGAACTTAATTTCCTTGAACACACTGCATGAGATCATGCACATTTACAAAAGCTTGAAATTGAAGTGTGGCGCTCACAAAATATGGTAAAAAAAAAAAACAAAAAAAACATCATGTGTCTACTATCATTCGGATCTCCTTTATCAAAGTAGAACAAAGCAGAAAAGTTTGCAAACAACAAACAGTCCAAGAGGACTGGGGTATGACGGAGGACAGGTGTGTGTACCTGGAGAGCAGAGTGACTCCTGTTGTGTGCTGCTGCGGGTCCTTCATCTTGTCCCAAGCTCCCTCCTGATCTAACGGTTTCACGACAGCATCCAGCTGAGCTCGACCCAGCAGGATCCGCAGGGCCTCCACTGCCACCCTGAACACACAGCAAAGAGAAACACAGCTGTCTGCATGAGCAGCTACCTTCAAATTCACCATCTGACTTTATAAGTGATCGATTTGAAAGTAAGCTGCAAAGCTTACAACTTATGAGCACATTTTTTTAACAAAAAAAAACCTATCATAAAAAAAAAAAAAAGTGTTCGAGATATCTAAATTCTGAATCCCATATTTTTGCCACTCACCCGCACACATCAAAATTGGTCATATTAATTTTGTTGATTGTTTTGCGGTCTGAAATGATGCTGTTGCTGTTGAGATCTTTAGGTAGATGAACTCCCACACTGGAGCCCAAACGCACCAGTAGAGAGCTGAAGAGCTTTGGAAACACATATGCCACGGCGTCAGCTGACTGGCCATTCAGCATCATCTCACGTAGGGCACAGGTCATCTAGAAAACATTGAATTAAAAAAACTAAATCCCTACTATTAAAATATATTAAAATGTAAAACAGTCATTTTAAATTGTAATAATAGTATTGCACAATATTACTGCTTTAATGTATTTTTGATCAAATAAATGTAGCATTTCTTTCAAAAACATTAAAAAAAATTTACCAAGCCCAAAATTTTGACAGTAGAGTAAGCCATTGAATAAATAAATGGAACAAAAAGGTTTAAAGTGTAACACCATTTCCTAACTAATGTAACAGTAAAGAATATGGCAATGAATTGCTTTCACTAGCATATCCGTGAGAGACAATCGCATGTCAAGACTTTTTGCAAACACAGTTTCCATTTTTGATGTGTTGTAACAGGAAGCACTGCTCACAGTAAAATCTCTAAATCCAGCTTCTCAAAGCTGCATTTTAAGCATTCCGTTTTAAATTTGGGGTTATTTGTTGGGATTTTGTTGCTTCATGCAGCATTTCTCCTTCATTGAAGACAGAAAAACTATTCAACGCTGCATAACTGACACATTGTGCCTAGTTAGGATGAGGCGTTAGGGGTTTCAAAAGCCAAATAATATAAATCCTACAGATATTAATACTTACAGCAAGTGGTTGGCTTGTGGCAACTTTGGTCAAACCGGGTCTTAACATAGACTCTTTCTTATCTACATAGGGAACCATAACATTCAGCTTCTCGATAATCATCTCTATGATTTGCAGGGCCAGAGTGCTGTCTGCTCCTAGAGCCATCCACATCTCACAGCTCCAGCTGGAGAAAACATACAATGACACAAACATCATCATTATTATTATGCTTGTGCATCATGGAGCACATGACAGGCAATGAATGCTATGCACATAAACAACACAAACAGTAATTACCTGTCGTATGGTAGTGGGTAGGCAACGAGCGTGTTGACCACTGTCTGCAGATGCTGTGTAGCGAGGATGAGGACGGACTGACCGATGGCTGCCTTCACCTGCTCTTCACCAATCAACTGCAGCCGGTTGTGCAACACCTCCAGCATCTCTGGCACCTGACAAACAGTCAAGACAAAAGAATTGACATCTGCCAAAATAGAAAATAATTACAATTTCATTGAACATGAAAACAGAAGCATGAAGAGAACACTTGCGCACATGTGAGGTTTTGGGGGAATGTTGGAGAAACTACTTTTAAACTAGTTTTCTAAGGTACTAGTAGTTAAATTAGGGACTGAAATTTAAGTTTTTATTAACTTAAAATCCACTCTAGTGCTTCTTGCTTTGGTCATCATAGAAGTGATACTCAATTCGACAATGAATTGTCTCTTCAATTAGTTGATCTGGTTCACAAAACCAGTCTGAATGATCAGTTAACAAATCAGCTGAAGAGATGATTGATTTTCCATCAAATATATGTAACCTTGGAGAGCATAAGAGACTACTTAAAAAACATAAAAAATCTTTATGACCCAAAATTAGAAGAGTAGTATATGAACCACTTTTTCAGTACTTTTACGGAATCCAAAAGCTTGTAGCAGTGTTAAGTATATATTTTGTGGGGGGAAAAAAATAATTTAACCTGTGGGTAGTTTATTTACATAAAGTGTTCAAACAAACCAGTTCACTGAAATAAAAAGGATGATAGATACAAGAGAGAACATTATCTCTGTTCACTGGTCTATAAAATTTCATGGCCAATATAAACTGATCATGTCAGAACATTTGTTAACACTAAAAAAAAATGTTTGATTTCCCAGAATCTGAAGAAAGTGCAATGTACCAGATCCTGCAGGCCAGCACCTCTGTTCTTCAGCAAGGTGTTGAGGATCACGCTGGATGCTCTGGAACAGTTGGACTGGGAGTCCACCAAACCATCAAACAGCATAAACAACAGCGTGCTCAACTGCTGCTGGGGCAAACGCTTACTGATGATCTAAAACACAAGACATAGGAAGTGGAGAGGGAGAAAGAGTCAGTTTCAGAAAGACAGCTGGAGGATACGTAAAGTTTTTTGGAAGTATCAGTATTTAACATCAGGACAATTAACCTTAGTCAGCTCAGAGCATGTTTTATACAAGACTGAATGGTCAGGATTGCTTAGCTTCTCGCGAACATCTAACAGGCCCTCAACTGAATCATCCTTGTAGTCCAGTGAAAAGCCTGTCAGGAGAATGAAAGATGTAAGATACTTTGCTATGTATTTCAGCATAACATAACACAGTAAACAAGTTCATATTGACACAGTGTGAATCTGAAGCTCACCCTGGGTTAGACAAAACTGAGTTGTGCTATAAAAAAAAAAAAACAGTCAGTACCTTCATAGCGCAGCTGAATGTACATTAGTCTATAGATGCAGTCTATGGCTGCCCGTCGCACCTCAGGGTTTGGGTCTGTGCACCGTGGGCCCAGACGTCCCACAAGAGCTCCCAAATTATGGAATGTCACTAGATTCTAGGCAGAGAGAGAATGAAAGAGAAAGATTCATTAGCACTGAGCTTGAGATCCAATAAAAACAAACTACATTTGTTTCCTAGAGCACATACTATATTAAACAGTGCCTTGAGGAAACCAAAACATCTTTAAGGAAGAGCAAAATAAATACTTAACATTTCAGCTTGGGCAGAGTAAAATTTAAGTGAATGCATTTAAAGTGAATGCTTTGTATCTAAAGGATGTAAGAAATTTGGGTTACACTTTATTTTAAGGTGTCCTTGTTACGATGTAATTATACATTTAAATTATTAAAATTAATTAATTACATGTACTTACCATATGGTTAGGGTTAGGATTAGGGCATGGCTTAGGGTTACTTGCATGTAATTATGCATAATTAATTGTTATTATAATAGTAAGTACATGTAACGTGTAACAAGGACACGTTAATATAAAGTGTTACTGAAATTTGTCTAGGTCGACTTGGGGTAACAATCTACAAATAACCAGAAGACTTTTTTCACACACACTTAACTAAATTTAAATCATAATTTCTAAATTACTACAAATAATTACTTTAACAATTACTTAACATGACTAAATATCTGTAATCTATAATATATTTTAATTATAGCATGATCAAATTACTTTTCTATTTAACTATTTCTTCTATTTATTACTTTGTATACAAACAAAAACCCATGTTTCTCTCCCATGTTGGTTGCACAAGTATTATAAAAATAGCTGTAATATGTTTGAGCATGTTGGGGATTTTAGAGATGCTTAAAATTTAATAATAATAATAATAATTTTTAATAATAATAATAATAATATGAGTAACTCAACATTGTAACACACAACCCTTTAAACAAAACCTTTCCCAACATTAGAACTATCACTAATTACTGCATTATGGATCTTACAGATGTGTAGGTAACATACATACATACATACATACATACATACATACATATATATAAGACAATGCTGTTCCTTACCTTCACACTGAGACTGTCCAAGTAGAACTGCAGTAACTCTGCTGTGGTCTTTACTGCCCTCTCCCGCTCATGGTCTTGTCCTGAGCTTAGCCAGCTCTCTATATGCTGGAAAATGCACAAGCACTCAATAAATGTGGCTCCGACAAAGGGAATTACAAATTGGCAGGAAATTTTTATAGTTTCTCCTTTACCTTGAACACAGACTGTAGACCATCAGGACTTAAGTCTCTGGCTAACACATTCCTCAACAATTCATGAAGAGCATTAAAAGTATCTGAATATAAGACCTGAGGAAAAAAAGCATTGCAGTCAAAAATATTCTTCATGTTTAAAGCATGTAGGAGAGAGTAGTCACGTTCCCAGTTATGTGTAAATACATGCATATTTTATTCTGACCTCTCTTTGCTGTGGATCCAGGGCTTCTTCATCTTTAGCCTTGTCTGGAGTGTCCACAGTAGGAAGCCCATAAACTCCATTCAAACATGTTTTTAACAAGTCAAAGTTTTCATTTTCTGTTAAAGGAGGATTTAAGTTTCTGAAGGCTTGAGTCAAGTTCTTAACAGACTGTGGCACTGCATCACAATGGTCAAATGTGTCAGTTTTGAATGAAAATAAATGAACACAGAAGCACAGATGAACAAAAGAAATATTTAAAATGGTAGGATACATAAGGTTGGCACATGTGGTCAAAACAAGATGGCGAATAGGGGTCCGCATGACATCTGTTGGTTCTGCTTTTATGAAATCCTGCAGGTAAATAAAAGACACAAATGTCAAAGAAGTCTGCATATCATTCCGAAACTGATCTGAGATTTACAAAAACAAAAAACACTTCATTTCATATCACATGATGTCATATTAATCTCCTAGATTTTGGCCAATGGAAACTGGTTTATAACCTTTCTTACATTGAAAATATACATACATATACTGTATACTGTATTAAAAAAAAATGAATGACATTCAAATCAAACCTCTCACCATCATAACGCCCATCAGCTCTTGTTTGCGGGAGAACAGGAAGCCCTGTTTACGAACACTTTGTCTGATGGCCTTGGCAATGAGTCCGACACTATGAATGAGACTGAGCTTCATAGTCAGGTCCTATGAAGTGCCCATATACATACATACACACACACACAAACACACAAAAAGAGATGTAAACACAGACTCAAACACACACTGGAACAGTGCATATGTCAATCAAACAGCACAGGCAAAATCAAGACCTGGAATTAGGAAAGTATTTCCTGGTCACAGCTGTACTCAGCATGCTCATTATAACTCAATTTACATATTTGACAGTGCTATAAAAGAAGAAAATCACAGTCTATGACAATATAATTGTGATTCAGTAGAAAAAGAGTTGAACTGATGAATCAAGCCACCTAAAATCCACAAAAGCCAGAAAACCAAGTATCTAGACACTGTGGTGCTTTAGTAAGACAAAGGTTATCAGGTTAGTGAGCACTTTTTGACCTTCTCAAAAGAACAATTTACTTTTAATTATGAGTGTAGTGTAAAGCGAGTTTAAACGTAAACATATATATATATAACTTAATATATCAATAGACCTTTTTAAAAGATCTAGACAAAATAAGATGCTTATAATAAATGCTTTTTAAAATCCATCTCAGGGTCATAAAGAGATAGCTGAGAGGTATATGCACTTTTTTTGAGAAGCTCAAAAGGTTATACTGTAAAGGTTTTGATTGCAGCATCAAGACTGAAGAGAAAGTGAGTTAAAGTTTAAAGGTCAGAGGTGAGAGAAACTCCTTGTGATCGCTTCCCTTCACGGTACCTTGGTCTCTACTTTAAATCCCAGGACCTGTACAACAATAAAAGTAATGATCCAATGTAATTCACAAACATTAAAGATAATCCATTTTATTTAACAACAGAATGGATTACTGTATAAGAATGATGAATTATGTGACCCTTCAGATACTGTTTGTAAACTGAGATATAAATCTAATAAATGCCTTCAGTCTGTTGTATATATAAAATCTCAGTTTAGTGAACACAGTGGAAAAAAAAAAAGCTAAATTCTCCTCAAATCCCAACAAAGACCAAGATGAACTCAACTTTGATATTCAAATTGTACTGCAGAACATTAAAACAAAATGAGTTACATGGTTCCCTAACAGTGAAATTATTTTAAATCGCACAATTACATTCTGATTATTGATGAGGTATGATTCAGCACTCAAAGACAATTAACGATCCTTGTCATTAGAAATCATTTAGATCAAACTGTCAGCCTCAAAAGCAACCAACTGAATCTTGTCAACAATATACTAGGACTTTCAGAGGACTTGTTTAGCAAAACACCTCACAGCAGCAACACATTTTTCAGTTTTGCGCCTCACTGCTGTAACAAACAATGAGAAATGATTTATGTATTAATTCTGATTGAATAAATGAGCTGTTCATCTAACATAATAGAACTACAGAGGCATGGAAATTTCAATTTATCCAAAAACCTCCACCAAGCATCCAATGCAAATGCAAGTTGAGTCATCAATATTTTTGGACCATTTTCCCAAAAAAATCAGCTAGAAGTTACTTTTGTCAAAACTATACATTTAACTTAAGAGGAATAAATAAATAAGGCTTTAGAATTTGGAAATACTGGTTTAGAATACTGTTGTCTACAAAATCTCACTAACACTACAGTAATAGTGCTGTATTTTTGAACCACAAAAAGATACTATAGACAATCCAAATAATGGAGTTTCAACTGAACCCCATGTGTTTTACCTTGGTGTTGAAGTTCTTGGAGATGTTTTGGAGAATGTCACTGTCTATGCGAGTGAGGAGCTGATCTTCTGGAGCATGCAACGCGACATATCCATAACACAAAATGAGAGTGCTCTTCATTTTCTCCACATCAACATCATTTTTATCCAATGACAAGACAAGTGACACACAACAAGAAACGTGAACTTACAATGAACCACTGTGCACAGTTACATTTTACAGTTACTATTATTAAAATATATATATGTTAAAACAATCATTGCAAACCAAATTTAAATGTTACAGTTTTTAATAATCTAATTTGGGAAACAAAAAGATGTTTTAATTTGCATCATGTGAGAAGTACAATGAAGCTCGGCCTACTTTGAGAAGACCAAATATCCCGGAAGCTTTCCTGAAGGCGTCAGACTTCCCAAACTCCTCCAGTTTTTCCAGAGTGCCATCGAGATGACTGCTGGCACACAGCCCGATTCCCATGGCAACACCCTGCATACCAATTACTGCCTGTTCATTATTATTACAATAACTGAAAAAACCTCAGATAACCAAACTGTGGAAAATTTGAATAAATTTTATACCAATCTATGATTGGAAATTATGTGATAACAGACACTAGACAGTTGAAGAATGACCTCAATTTGGGTAAAGCAATGGGTCAGAACTACCATATTTTCCAGAAGTCATGTTTTTAATCACCTGAAATGTTATAAATAAAATTAATTTATTATATTTCCTGAAATAGAAATATTTTTACTTATTTTCTGGAAAATACAGTAGTCAATTAGTGACTAGATCTAGAATGTTTTATAATATTTGATTTGTGGCAGTGTGGTAAAAGTGATGAATTAGGAGACATTATTCCCCAAAGAGGGCTGTGCTTCAGCAAGCTACAGTATTGGATTGTCAACACAGTAAACTCTCTTCGGAGAAGTTATGCCTCTAAATTCAGAAGATAGACGTGAACGAATACGTGCTCAGTGGCATACCGTTCTTTCGATTGCATCATTGTGACGAGCGCTGATCAGGATCTCCTGCAGCTGTTTCCTGACCAGCTCTTTATTATAGCACTGCTGCAGAATCACACCGATACACCTATACAAAAAACTCTGAGAAAAAATAGAAAGAAAGAAGAGTTTATCACAAGAACCCAGGAAATGATGTCAAATTTGCATTCAAATACTTTGTTTGGGCAAACTGCATGGGAGATTTATTATGTAGGCAATCATCTAAAAAAAGCTGAGAACAATTAGCTGTTTTATACACATTTATATTCATCCAAATCAACTTTTATACATTCAATGCATCAATACTAGGGACAGTATACAGTCACAAATGATTACTTATTAGCAACAGCTGCAATCACAATGATGATTATGTGATTCATTGTCAAGCCCTACAAAATAATTAGAACAAAAAAAAAAAAAAAAAAAGTAAGAAAAAATATAATGAGACTTATAAAAAAGAGAGGAAAAAATGAATTCCTATAAGACTTAGAATGTTTCTTTTCTGAAATAATAAGTCTGGTCTATAATATGAAAAGTCACAGATAGATTTCTAAACTGACCTTCTCCTCCAGAGCATTGTTGTAGGTAGGAAGGTATCGTGTGGCTTCTACTGCAAGCTGACCTGTCCACTGGCTGTCGTCAATAGCTGCCAGAGTTTTAGACAGGAGTTGATCACACAAATCAATGTCTGATTAGTCACCATTAACTTTGACCATTAGGATGTTTGCATCTTGTCAATGCAAATCTTTTACTTATTCTTCTAGATATTGATACAATTTATTCCTATAGACTTTCTTGCAATTTATAAAGTCATAGACATAACTACAGACCTGAAGTAAACTTTCTTCCCACTTCTTTTTATCCAAAGAATCATCTGTTGATTCTGGTTAGAAGACAGAGGACAAAATTCAGTCAGAGATGCATTCAAACCACTCTCTGGAAAGAGTCAAAGATAATGGGATACCCAATATAACTTTTTAAAGCTATGCCGTGTAACTATCTTGGAAGAATGTGAAATACGATTAATCAAATTTAAATATGATTTTGGCTGTATCTTGGAAACATCTGGTTGTCTTGTGAGTCTCTAAGGACAGGTGGTTGTGGTTTTGGAAGACACATGAGAGGTTTCACTGAAACCTCATCATAGCAGATGATTTAAGAACCTCTCCTTCAACTAAAAAGCGACAGAGCGAGGCTTGAGAACCTGTGAAGTATCAGTTACTAGACTAAATATGGTAACAAAACCCCTTTCAGAAAAACTTACTTCTCTAAAATATCACAGCAGGTTAGATTAGACAGAGCTGATGTCCAAAATTAGTTTTGAAATTGGTGGACTTTTGCAATTATGGTGAAACACTGAAATGTGAAGCTGGATGTTATGACCAATAGGTGGCGTGGTCTGGTTGCCTGATGAGGCTGTACCTCCTCCACTGCATCACTGAGGTATATTTTTACAAACCTTCAAGATAACTGAGCAGCTTTGGAATCTCGTTTTCCCACAGAGGCTCTGCTTTAGGGTGAATGTTAGGGCTGAGAGCATTGAGCAGACTCAGGGAGGGAGCACCTTGCCCCCTGCATCGAAACGGGAACGCGGCATTCACCTGAGGAAAATGCAACATTCATTTTAGATGTTTAAGGTCTGCTAAATGCTAAATGACTAAATGACATCATGATCCAAAAGATTGTATGAAGAGTCAAAAAAAAAAAATCGCTGTCCTCAAAAAAAAAAAAAAAGGAAGAAAAGAAAGAAAAAATTGCAGCAATCAAGACTAAAAAACCCAACTAAATGGATTTTGTTAGCTTGAAATCAATATTGTGTTTAGGAATGTTATGTGTTTAGAAACCGTTTAGGGTTGGTATGATTTTTTTATGTTTTCTTATGCTCACCAATACTGCATTTATTTGATCAAAAATACAGTAAAAACCGTAATATTCTTAAATACACTTATTTTTATTTAATATAGCTTTTCTATTTGAATATATTGTAAAATGTAATATTTAACATTTAAATGCATGACTTAATGCATCCTTGCTCAATAAAAGCATTAAGTAACATTAGTGTACGAAAGTAGCACCTGGTATGTTGTAAACAAAAAAAAAAAAAAAATCCACTTTAACGGTCATTATACAAAAATATATACTTATCAGAATCAAGAATCATATATTCCAGAGAGGCACATAAAAAAAAAAAAAATAATAATAAAATAAAATGACTGTTTACCTCATTGCCCGGCTAAAAACTCCTCTAATTAACAATCTAATTAAAAAATCACTAGGAATGCAACACTTACCAAGAGCCTTATCATCAGGATATATTGTGAGGGAAGACTAGAGCCTGTGGGAAGAAGGAAGAAACAGAGTAAGACAGAGAGAGGGGGAGGGCAGACAAGGGTAGTAACCCATTAGTGAAGCACATGATCCAAAAGCATTACAATTAACGAATAAATAATCACTGAACCTGGGACTTATTTGTCCTACTAGAGTTCAATTTAATCACTGTCAGCATAAGAAACAATTACCCTCTGCCCCAAACACTTTATTCAGTTGATAAATACCACTTTTCATTTAACTAATTAGAAACAGACTCAACAGGCAAAGCAAACGACTTGCAATAAAAACAAAACATCTGCAAGTGCCATTTAGTTTCAGGCCAACAATGGAAAAAAAAGGTTTAAGAACTGCTGCTGCATTTGCCACACTGCCAAGAAGACTGAACGTGTGATTCCAAGGTGTCTTTAGGTCAGACAGTGGAAAAGCTCTTAGTCTGGGACTAGGCTCATCAGTGACATCATGACCGTATGTGTGCGTGTCCACACCTTGTGCACTGAAGTCGATGATGAAGCTGGCTTCTTGGGCTGCTCGTTTCTTATTGGCCAGCAGGATTAAACTCTTGCACAAGGGGGTAGTGGCGCTGGCGTACTGATTTGGGGTCAGGTAGCAAAGCAGCATAGGCCACAGAACCTACACAAGAAATAACATCATTTCAGATGTAATAATTATATGAAGTAAACCAAAGGTAGTTTTGGTCAATTAAGGTTAATACCTCCCATCAGGGCTACAATTATTACATTAAACTCTAATGCAATAAACATAAGGAATGTAAAATGTAACATAAAACCCTAATGTACATAACAGATAATAAAAAAAAGGAAATAGTCCACTTATTTCAATGAAAAACCACCAAATGTGAAGTGTTACACAGGGAATTCTGGGAATGTCAATTTACGTTTTTTATTATTTTTAAATTATATAATGACTTTTCTTATTCAAAAAACTGTAAATTTAACAGTATTTTACTGTAAATTTACATTAAATTTCTATTACCGTTTTATAAAATTTTCACTGTACATAGTAAGGGGAGTTACTGTTAACTAATACAGTTTTTTTGCTGTTGAATTTTTAGTCTTTTACTGTTAAAATTATGATGCCTTTTTACAGTGGACATTTTCCTTGAGGTCATACGTTATTTATTTATAAATATTTGTCTATATAAATATGTATAATTATGTATGCGTGTGTTTGTGTGTGTGTATGTATAAGAGTCCAGATGCAAAAGTGCCGTCTGAAATTTTCTTCTAAAATTAGCATCTTTATCAGGCTCCTATGTTAAATTCAGTAACTTTACTTTAATGGCAATGTATAGGTCCTTTTCTATGCCATTAAAGTGATATATACATAAAGTTTATATATACATAAAACAAAGGAAGACCTCAAGGAAAACAAATCAGTGTCTACCCTGATAAATCCAACGAAACATAAATCCATACTCGCAATAAATCTCATAAAAGTCTAAACTCTGTGCTTTAAAACAACGTTAACAACAAAAATCTAAAAATAGTCTGGCTGTATATTTTTTCCTGACATTTTCCTGGTTATCATTCGTTTTGGAGGAAGGAATGGAGACAGTCTCATCGGCACATAAACGGTCTTCGTCTGTCTGCTGATTCCTGTCAACAGACTTCTGTTGATGTTGGGAAGCTCACAGGAAAAAAGGATCTAATATTTCTCTAGACACTCTTTCTTACAAGCGGCAGTGCCGGGCCGGGCTGCTGACTTTGGCTGTGAAGATGATGGACTGTGCTGAATGACTGCAAAGACCATCTCTCACTATGTAAGCGTTTCATTGAGTTGTCTTCAGGATAAGACGCATTGCAGATGTGCAGGTGTCTGATTTTGTGGCAGCAGGACTGTCGCCACCATAGACACTGATGTTCTCCCTAATCCCCTTATGAAAATTAACCATGGTTTTATTATAGTAAAAGTGTGGAAACCATGGTTTTTTGGTGGATTTATTATTTAAAATACCATGGTTAAACTAAGGTTAGTGTAGGAAAACAATGCAATAACCATTATTTCTTGATTTTATATGTAATAAAACCATGGCAAATTTTCTAAAGGGTATTTAGAATAATGAGTGATCAATAATGGTTTTCAAATGGTTGATTTTAAATTATTACATTTGGCCCCCACCAATACTGAAAATTAGATCAAAGATTGATCAGCAGCGTTAAGATTGACAGTTAAGATATAACAGCTTTATGACATTTACCAAGCTCGCTTATAAGGGCATAAAATGACAAATGACATGCAAACACGGTCAATCATAATGCTGCACAACAGTAACAGAATAAAGCAAAACAGAGGTGAGGACAGCACATTTTGAAAGAAGAACCGTGACTTCAAGTGTCAAGATGAGGAAGCTGTACACTTGTTTGTACTCGTCTATATACTCACATCTGTCAGGCGACCCACTGTGGTAGTGAAAAGGTGCAATGTGTTATCACACATGCTACGCAGAGCCTCGTTGCTCACTTCCTCTGGGTCTGGAGGTCGCTGTCCTCGCTGTGTGAATAATAATTTATTAGCTATACTGGATCACACAACCTAGCAAAACTATGGCTTATAACAGTTCAAAGCTAACAAACAGAAGGGAATCACCATAGCTAATGTAAAAAATAAAAAAAAAACTAATGAACTCACATACAACACAAACAGCATGGGCTATCAACTAAATTAAAAAAACTTGCTACATAGATCTCAAACAAATCAATTACAGACAATTTTGCAATTCAATGCATGGAAATCAAGGAGATTTGTAACTCAAAGAGAAGTTTAAATATGATCTACAGTCATGTGACACTGCTGATCTGCAGTAAGAGAAGTGTTAGTCAGTAAAGCTTGTTTGTACGTGGTAAGTGTCTGGTAGAGCACAGTGCTGGATGATGAAACGGACAAGTAGGTCTCCTCCCTCTATCTCTAGGTAACCATGATGAGCCATAGCACTGATCACCTGCACCACTCTCTTCTTCACCTGCACAGGCAAACACTATCATTAAAACATTTCTGAGCACATATATTTCAGCACATTTATCCCACATGAAAGAAAATAGATCACATATATTTATATAACTATATGGATACTTTATATGGTTTATAGTCACATTTAAACTTTTAAAAACATGAAACACATAAAAACTATTTTTTACCCCTTTACCCTTATCTGATTTTCACCATAAACTATTTTTTAAATGATAAAATAGTCAACAAAGACTGAAAACAAATATTTATTGTGTGAAAAAAATAAAGATTTTTTACAAAAAGTACCACAGTTGTTTAATTGTCTAATGCATTGGTTCTCAATTCCACTCCTCGTGTACCACCGCTCTGCACATTTTGTATGCATCTCAAAGTGGACATCACAGGATATTCCGCCATGATTCCAGTTCGAAGGGAGCATATGTTCCATTCAAAGGGCATTAAAGTGTGCGAGACGTGAATGTAAATTGTATTTATTTACAGAGGTATATTATGTCTAGAGTGAGATCAAACAAAGTAGTTTTGCTTTCACAGTGAAACACACAGCATCTATACTACATGGCGGCGGCGGCAACAACAATACTACAACGAGAATAAAAGGTATGCCTTCTTTCTTTGCGTGAACATCTGGGAGGCGTTATGCAAATCTTCCCACATACTGATGTAGATATGTGGGGGCATGTTAGAACGAGCTGTTTCAGGGGGGCGTGGACGAGTCTCAACTTTTATAAAGAATATCTCTTTGGATTTGAGACTTTAGTCTTTGCAACTTTATGTTACTTCTTCTTTCACCAAGAGCTTGTAATACTCCAAAGAGAAAAGGAAATTTTAAATCGCATCATATGACCCCTTTAAAGGCAAAATTCAGTATACACCTTATTGATGATGCATTCTTTGTACAGGCAAGCATATAACCGAGAATATAAATGCAATGCGCAAAGTTTAATATTAAATGTTTACCAAAGAAAACCATTATAAAGAAAACACTTAACCATTTAGTGCACTGCATTCATATTCCAGGCTCATTTGCTTGCCTGTATAAAGCACACATCATCAATAAGGTGTGTACTGAATTTGATCTTTTAATATCACTGTTTTAAAGGCACTTTAAGTGTTTTCACATTAAACGTTTTAGAATGTCCTGCTGTTTTTGTGATTGAAACATTGTGCAGGTGCTTTATATGGATTGCTAATGGGCAAAACTTGCATTTTGTTCAACTATCTTTGTTTTATTCTTTTGAGAGTTGATCTAAATATTTTGGGATATTTTGGAACAGATAGAAAATTGACAGGCTTGTGCTGCAGCTCTAAGGATGTTTTGCCCGCCAGGTCTTCGAGCCAGTCACGTGACTGAAAACTATGAACAGAGAACCACTGGTCTAATGTCTAAAGCAATTGTCCAAACTGTCCAACAACAAATGACAAACCAAGATATTAGTGTACTTGATTACCAAGGTGTCTGTGAAGGACACGCTTGAGAAAGAGTGAAAATATAATTTAATTGTAATTATTTACACCAAATTATTCTATTAAACAAAATACATAACTTGAAATATGGTGACAATGACACTGCAAAATAAATGTTAATGTTAATAGCTATGTTTCCATCCACATATTTTTTCATCATCATAATTATTTAGTAATCACCTTCCATAATTGTCTCACACAATTGCATTCCCATATATCAGGCACTGGAACAGTGTTTGTTATTGTGTTTTGTATGGCACACATCATTTATTATGTAGGAAAAAAGAGCCACAAGCTTCCCCTGTTGCAGCATCTTTCATTTATACTATTGATACTTTCCAGCAGTTACCCAGAAAGTGATGATTTTGTTCTTTTGAACTCATGAGATGGAAATCGTTTTTAATCGCAAATATTCTATCCAATATTGTATTTGAGTGCATAAGTTAAATTTGCAACTTTGGATGGAAGCACAGCCAATGTCAAATCCTCCTACGATGCATCTACATTCACTCACTGTTGGGCATTTTAGTAGACAAATTAAATATACTAGTGATATTATGACAAATGTATTTTGTAAAGGTCCGCAGGACAAAGAGCGCCCAAAGTTGATGAAACACACATATTTTGTCACTTATCACATTGAGAGGATATACTGTATTTATGTACCTTATTGCTGTGATCAGCCAGAGGTTGCCTGATGCTGGCTAGAATTAGGAGCTTCTTGGTTTCCATAATGGAGGCTAACAGACAGAGCAGAGTTTTAAAAATAGAGATTTTGATCCTTTTGTAGCCAGGTATGACAATCTGGATATGAGCGTCTGGCTGAGGAAGAAATCACTGATGTATTTGATTACATATTTAAAACTCACTGGATGAGTTGATGAGGTGTCTGAGAACAGCCAGTGAGCCCATTCTGTTCCTTTCGTTACTGTTCTCCAACCTCTGGAGGACAAACACCATCAGACGGTCCGGGAACGTGTTGGCTGGGGGCAAAAACAGTCAGATACAGAACTTAAAATGAATGCAATTTGTCAAGTTTACCCTCAGTTAAAGGCTTTGACAGTGTTCTGTGAACCACCGAAATCTGTGTATTAATGCATACATTAGTCAAAGGTTTTAAGTTGAACATTAATTGGTTAAAAACCTGGGTAATTTTAAAAATAAATAAATAAAATGAACAAATTAAAAAAAAATATATATTAAATTTAAGGAGTCATTGTTCTAATTTATATATCTATTTTTTTATGCATTAGTACAGGTTTAGAACTAACAGCAAATCTTTATCTCAAGATTAAAACATCATGACTGACATGCACACACTGAAAACAACTCCTGGACTCCTTGCATCTGCTTGATAAAACACAAAAGCGAGAGGAGAGCAATCCAGCTGGTGTGTGTCACCTCAAATCAGCACCAAGCACACAACTCTAGGATATTATCACACTGATTGGAGAAGTCTGCTGGTCTGACACTTTAACTTAACCTCAGCACAGACTCCATTAGCACATGACAGGGATACTGCTTCAGCAGTCAGCTGACTGAGAATGCAACCTTTGCTTGGGTTCATGTCCACATGACTAGTCCAAAAAACAGATTTCAATCAGATGATTACATTTGCATGCACCTTCAAAAATAAGTAAATAAAAGGTTTAACCAAGACCCACCAAGGATAGTGAAGCATCGCAGGACCTCGTTGTGATTTTTCACAGTTGGAGGGTTGCTGAAGTCCACAGGTGAGCATACCTGGAAGGAAAAATAAGTATAAATCTAATGACAATGAGTACCTTAAAACAGTGTCAACTCAAAATAATTTGAGTTTATTTAATATGATTTATTGTATATGCTTTTTTTGTTTTAGTAACTGACAGTAGTCTTTTTCAAAGGAAAAAAAAGTAATAACATAAATAAAATTAAACGTTTACCTGTTAAAAGTTACATGTATATCAGTGATGCATGGCATAAAACCTCATGGATTGATCATTGCATCTGCACAACTGATGCACATGATTCTTTAGAGTCCATGAGAATTAATTATGAGTTTGCCACTACTGATCATGTGCCTTTTTCTATGTCTATAAATCTGGGCAATTTACCTACACTTTTGTCTATGAGTAACAACATGCAGGTAGAGAAATTGGATAGGTCTAATTTGACTGAGGAGGAACTTAAACTATATTGTTTTCAGTCTGACACGTTGTTGAGAAATACAGATTTACCTAAAGACGTGGCTATATGCTGTGATATTAATTGTAAGAACCTGCAACATGGTATTGAGGTATGTTTCTTTCATGATAACATTGTGGAATCTCTTCTTACCTCAGGCAGATCTTTGTGTAAGACTTAGATGTATAACTCTAAGCCAGGTTGGAATGAATACGTAATGAATACGAAGAGTTTCATGCTGAGGCTAGAAAGGCTTTTAAAGCTTGGGTTGAGTCAGGCAGACATAAACATGGTCCTTTGTTTTAGCATAAGAAACAAA
Source organism: Cyprinus carpio (assembly GCF_018340385.1). Lineage (NCBI taxonomy): Eukaryota > Metazoa > Chordata > Actinopteri > Cypriniformes > Cyprinidae > Cyprinus > Cyprinus carpio. The sequence continues at coordinate 12,648,864 of NC_056587.1, forward strand.
CAAATGCAAATTTAAGTATGCACTACGTTTCATCAAGAGGAATGAAAATATAATGAGATCTGACTCTCTTGCAAAGAAACTGCAAAATAATAATCAAAATGATTTTTGGAAAGAAATAAAGCGAATGAACAATTGTAAAACATCTTTACCAACAAATATAAGTGGGTCAGAAGAGATTACTCAAATGTGGCAAAAGCATTACTATGAGCTGTTTAATTGTGTTAAGGGTAACTCTTTTGTAGTAGGTAACATTGATAATGAGGAAGTTGTGAATGTCTCTCCACAAGAATTTTATGATGCAGTTATGATGCTAAAAAATAATAAGGCATGTAGTATGGATAAGATATCTGCTGAACATTTAGCTTTGGCCAGTATTTTATCCAAGGTTATTTAAAGGATTTTATTGAATAAGATGGAACATTTTGTCCTGACTTCTGATAACCAGTTTGGTTTTAAACCGAAACATGGCACTGATGTGTGTATTTTCACTCTAAAGGAGATTTTTGATTTTTATAACAGGCATAATTTCACAATTTTTATGTGTTTTATTGATGCTTCTAAAGCCTTTGATCGTGTAAATGATGAAAAAATATTTATGAATTATACAATAGAGGAGTTCCCAAATTTTTTGTGAGAATTTAGTTTTTTTTGGTATGCTCATCAATTGATGTATGTAAAATGGGGTAATTGTGTGTCTGCTCCATTCAGTGTATGTAATGGAGTCAGACAGGGAAGCATTTTGTCTCCCTTTTTACTTTGTCTCCCTTTTTACTAGTATTAACCATTTGATGTATGCAGATGGTTTGGTGATTTTCTGTCCATATAATGCTGGTCTTCAACAGTTACTGGGGATTTGTTCTCGATATGGTTCAGATTTTGATATTAAATATAATGTCATAAAGACTAACATTATGATTGTTAGGAGTAGGGAGGACAGGAAACTGACATTTCCTGACTTCTCTCTATCTGGGAATGTCCTTAAAGTATGTAATGAGGTTAAATAATTAGGGCGTTATATAACAGATGACCTGTCTGATGATAGGGATATTTACAGACAGTGTTGTGCGCTGTATGCTCAGGCCAATATGTTGATTCACAAATTTGGCATGTGCTCAGGATCTGTGAAGACTAAACTTTTGAAAGCATTCTGTACCCCTATGTATACTGGTCATTTGTGGCGGCATTATAGAAAGAGCAGAATGCAGAGACTTAATGTAGCTTATAATGATGGTACGTGATTGCTACTTAAGGTGCCACGACGGAGCAGTGCAAGCCAAATGTTTGTCAGTGCTCGTGTGCCAACCTGCACAGCTGTGTTGCGTAATCTCATGTACAGGTGTATGTGAAGGTTATCAGAATCTACAAACAGTATAATTTTAACACTGACGAACTTGGCACTAAGTTCAGTCAGGCTTTTTTCAAATATGTGGAATCATTGGCATTTTAGTACACTGGTAAATATGTGATATTGTGGATTTTGTCCTTGTGTGTGTATTTGTATGTTGCTATTGTTGTGTCTTTGTTGGACCGAGTGTCTCCTTAATAAAGTTTTGATTTGATAAATAATCTAAATGAAAATGACCAAAATGAATTAAACTGCAAGAAGCTGTTAATTTAAAAAGGAATTAAATAATTGTAATAAAAATGTATCAAACTGCAAAATAAATGGTTTGAAATAAACATTAGTCAATAAACAACTATTCTAATAGGATTCAAAATATTACCCTAATTAAATCAAAACAAATTCTTAAGCCATAGAGGTGAACATCTGTGAACAATTCCTATAATGGTAAACCGCTAAATGGCCCTAGGCTGTTCTCTATGTAACACTGTGGTTAGGCAACTTAAAACCTGTTCCACCAAAATGAGAACACAATTACAAGAAGTTGTGCAAGAGATTTAGAAGAAGTCTGTAAAATGCATTTGTCATCATGACTTATGAATATGAAAAGTGGTGCACATAAAGAACAAGCGAGAGAGACACTGACCTGCTGGTGCAGAGCGAGTAACAGAACATCAATCTGTGTCTCCAGCACTCTGCTGCCCATATTCACAGAGGCCTCCAGGACCTGACATAAGCTCTGAACAAACAGAATTAAGACTATATTAGGCAGTACAGAGTTCTGGATTTTCTCATAGATTGGTCCTAAAATCTGATCTAATTCAGTCAAAGTCACAGCAGACTGCTTAAATAATACACAAAAAATTATACAAATACATATCTTCATCAAAACCAATGTGGAAACAAGAGTGTAAAACATATTGCAGATTGGATTGAATAACTGGTTGACCCATTAACTTCCACCAAACATTTCCCGTAATAGGGAAATTGTTGAGGAGGGCTTTACCTTGGTGATGATGTAGTGTTCTGAATTCTTCTTATAGAGGCCCAGTATAGTGAGAAGGAGTTTGGGAAGCTGTTCTTCCAGTTTATCATGTGCCATCAGGTGACTCATTGACCCAAGAGCCTCTGCAACAGTCAGACGCAACTGCAGAATGACAAACAAGAGCAATTGCAACACATACTTGAATCCACGCTCACACTAGAGCAAATGAACACAAACACTGAAACAGATAATAACCAAACCAGACAATCAAACCAACCAAACAAGACAACCAAACAAGAAAATCTGAAAAAGTTATTTTTTAATCTTAAATGATCATTGACCAGGAAGTAGTTCAATTAAAGTAAATCAAAGAAATCCACCTCTCTGAAAGTAGTGGATTTAGATAACAATCTCACATGTTTTTTCCTGCTTCAATTCCAAAGTAAACTGAATTGAACCCAGTTGGCACACATTCATGTCCCTCTTTAGTCTCAAAGTGAGTTAGCTGTGATTGGCTGTGCGCTCCGTCTCATTGAGTGTACCTTGGACTCTCTGCTCTGGATCCAGCTGTTGAACAGGACGTCGTAGGCTGAGTATATCTCACTAGAGAAGGTGTCTTTACGTACAGTGGGGTCCGGAGCCTTGTCCAGGTTGGCCAGGTATTCTAGAATGCTCTCACTGAAGCGGCAGAGAGCTGAGAGCAAACGTTAAGAGAGAAGAAGTGAATCACTACACAAATTTAACAGTAATCAAAGCATTTCATACAAGTAAAAGACAATTTATACTTTTTTGGATGAAGTGAAGATAAATACATTGCTGCAAAAACAGATTATTTCAAATAAATGCTATTTTTTTAACATCCTAAGCTTTAAAGAATCAAAAAATATATATTAATTAAAATATATTTCAGTGTTTATATATTAAATATAGTATATGTTATATATAAATAACATTTGAAAACACATTACTTTTTTTGATTGAATAAATGGAGGCTTATAACAGGCATAACACTTATGCAGACCTGTAACTGAGCTTACCAGAAGAGAAGACCCATTTCATGTTGTCCTGTTTGGTCATGCCCAGCATAGGCAACATGGTCCCCATTATAGCATTGAGAAAAGGAACCATACCATACACTGTGGGCAGAGGTCAAAATATCAAAACAGGTCAAAAACTTAACCACCCAAGACCTAAACAAAGTCCTTTTATTTTATTATTAATGTTATTTCCCTTTAAAAAAAAAAAAAGGCCTAAGGACAGTTTAAGCTGTATGTGGTAAACTGACTCAAAAGGAAAAATGAGCCTTGCTAAAGTAGCTACAAAGGTACAAAATAGTTTGGGAAACAGTGGTGTTGATCCCACTGAAACCTGGAATGTTAAAACAAAGTTTATAGCAAGTGAAAATAAAAATGTAAACGCTCATATAATGCTATAAACAATAAGTTTAAACTAAGTTTGGCGAATTGAGGAACAGAAACAACTGTCATGATCAAAAGTCAAATGCAAATCTAACATAAAAGGTTGCAGGTCATACTGTAACTTCCATTTCATTTTTCTATGTCCAAACATTAAATAAAATTGTAAGGATACAGAACAGAAATAACTAATTTTAGGAGTTCTGATACGTTACCATTTGAGTCCGAGAGATTGGCTAGTGTTTGGACCACAAAAAAGTGAGGCAAAACTCCAGGCTGGAACTTGCTGAGTATCTCCTCCATGATGTCATTAATATATTTGTTTCCCACAGCAACCAGAATATTACTGGCTGCTTGCTGCCATTCCGGGACAACCTCCTATACAGAAGAGGACAATTTGTTTTATATGTTTAAATATAAAAATCCTCATTCTATAATTTGTGTTGTATGTTAAATACACAAATGATACATAAGTAACTAATAAAAGTAATCCTTTGTGTTACTAAACTTTTCCAGATTTATGATTGAACTGTCACATAAATATTTTCCAAAATGTCATTTAAAAGCAAGAGATTTCAAACAGATTTTTTTATAGTTTTAATGTAACTGTTTAAATATTTGGGGTCGGTAAGACTTTTTCATGTTTTTTAAAGAAGTCTCAAACACTCACCAACAGTAAAACTGTGAAATATTATTACAATTTAATAAAAAGTATTCTATTTTACTGTATATTTAAAATGTCATGTATTCCTGTGATGGCAAAGAGTTACATGATCCTTCAGAAATATGAAGTATTAGTATCTTACTGACCCCAAACTTTAGGACAGTAGTGTAAGTAGGGCTGGGCGATATATCGCATGCAATTGTCACGCGCATTTCATCAGTAAAACCAGTTACCTGATTACCGCTAAATCGCCATCACCTGCTTTCAAATGGAGCGGCATTTAATATACAGAGCCGTAGATCACTGAAAAGCTACGCAATATCGCGTTCATTATCGAAGGCGATTCATCTGCGATAATGAACGCGACATTGCGTAGCTTTTCAGTGATCTACGGCTCTGTATATTAAATGCCGCTCCATTTGAAAGCAGGTGATGGCGATTTAGCGCTAATCAGGGAACCGGCTTTACTGACGAAATGCGCGTGACAATTGCATGCGATACATCGCCCAGCCCTAAGTGTAAGTCAGCTGTCTCACCTTCGATTTAGTCATCTCATCTGATGCTAGCTGTATGACACTCTTGATTTTGGGGTAACTGATGTCATCAATCCTGCTCTTCACCACCAATTCAATGGTTTGCAAGATCAACACTCTGTGCCCGACCACCAGCTACACAGGACAAAGATGACTTGCAAGTAAACTCATGAACATGTACTACAATTTAATGCATCCTTTCTGAGTAAACTTATTCATTTCTTCAAATAAAAACATTTACTCACACCAAACTTTTGAATGGTAGTATATCCTGATGGAAACTCTTTGACTGACCTTGGGATGTTTGAGCAGGTAGTCCTGGCACATGGACAGGACTTTATCAGGCTGCTGGTTGCCAAGTGTCAAGATGGACTTCCTGACCTGTTCCTGCACCACTGGATCCCTGTCGTTGGCAGCATCCAAAAGAGCCAGGGTCACCTCTGATTGGATAAAACAAACACATGAATTTGTGCACAGAACGTTATGGAGATAGGTATGAATTGCTAAAATATGTATATTGGTACATATTTTCTATGTTAAATGTAATTTATCCCTGTGCTGGCGAAGCTGAATTTTCACCAGTCATAAATTCCTTCAATGTCACATGATTCTTCAGAAAACATTCTGATTTGCTTAAGAAATATTTCTTATTATCCGTGTTGAAAACTATTGTGCTGCCTGATATTTTTGTTGAAATTGATAATTTTTTTCAGGATGCTTAGTTGATTAGAAAGTTGAAAAGAACAGCTTTTTTGTCAAACAGGAATCTTTTGTAACGTTTTAAATGTCTTTACTGAAAATTCACTTTTGCATCCCTGCTGAATAATACCTTTAAAAAAAAAAAATCTTACTGACCTCAAACTTTTGGACAGCACTGTTTACAAGTACATCTTTTGCATTGTTTTGCCACTGTGTTTGTATCTCAAAGGACAGATTAATCTTAAATATTTTTATTGGTAATACTATATATCAGACTATGTGGTAAATCCAGATAGAACATATTCTTTCAACACCAGGAACTGCTGTTTCTTGTCTACTCGAAAACATCTCTTTAGTGAGTGGGTGACCAATTAATCATGATCATATGACTCGCTCCTGCTCCTAAACTCACATTACAGAGAGTACAGCGTAACAGGGAAGATCTGCAATGCAGAATATCTTAAGACAGACTTTGCAACATCTGGACATTTTAACCACACTTAATCTTCACATACATTCCCATCTGATTAGATTATTCTAATCTACCTACAGCGCAGTAAACGAGTTGCCTAAACATACTCATTGGGCAATTAGCTTCAAATCCAACCTAAAGAATAGTGTTGAAAGACACTAATGGGATAAGAGAGAGTCATGACTCTGTTCAGTGTGACTAGATTCATGTGGGAGTCCATTTTAAATGAAAAACAGGTGCTTTTGTTTTGCACCTAAATATCCCCTTTGGCATCAACAAGCAACATTAATAAAGACATATACAGGTACAGATATGGGCGAAAATGGATGAATAATCATTAAATACACTAACAATGAAAAATTTGGAGTTAGTAACATTTTTTCCTAAAACAAAGTTTCTTTGTTTTAAAAGACATTAAAATGTTTTTTAGCAGGGATGCACTAAATTGGTCAAAAGTGACAGTAAAAACATTTATTTTACAAAAGATTTCAATTTAAAATAAGTGCTGTTCTTCTAAGCTTTCTATCCAATAAAGAACCTTGAAAAAAATGTATCACAGTATATTAAGCAAAATAACTGCTTTTAAAATTTCAGAATGATAAGAAATCAGCATATTTAAATGATTTCTGAAGGGTCATATGACATTTGACTGGAGTTATGGCTGCTGAAAATTCAGCTTTGCCATCACAAGAATAAATTATATTTTAATGGGGAGGTCTATGCTATTTCATGCATTCTGACTTATTTACAGTGTTAAAGAGTTGGATTCTCACACTAAACGTGACCAAAGCCTCCACGACACAACTTTTTAACACAAATACAAAATTTTAATACAAATGAAAAAAAAGAGATATATTTTCAACTACATCACCCTGCCTTAACCTCTATGTTTAGATAGCCTGTTTCAGTCAGCAGCCAAAAGCACTACAAGTAACCAGTGTTGCTTTATACATTGAGACACTGGAAATAAAAAAATCAACTCAATGTTTAACACGAAAAACATACATGATATTATAACTCTAGGCTACACATTCAGTGTCACAAGATCATGCTTACAGTTGCTTATGTGTAGGTGTGTGGACATTAGATTCTTTGGCATGAAGTATATAGTGGGCAAAGTGGATAAGTGTGTTACTCACGCTCTACATCGGTCTCCTCTATAACGCCCATAATGAGGCTAGCAGCAAAGATTTAGGAATTCATCTGGTGGTCCAGTATCCCTCAAAAGAGCCCACTCTACAGATATAAACCAACAATGTTAGAGATAATCAGAACCAATTATCAGTTAGACCACTATTATTCAAATTTCGTAATATCAGGCCTACCAATAAAGGGCACATTTTTCTTTAAATATGTTCTCTTTTGGACATCCATAACTTATTCAACAACTTTATGATTTGTTAGTATTTTTAGTGTTATAATCAATGTTATTGCAGTATGCATTGCATATTTACATGTTGCATTCTAAAGATTATTTAATTATCATTGTCAAAAATCTAAAATATAAAACAACGTGTTGTAAATATCAGTACCAGTCATAGAAAATATATCTAAACTACACAGTGTTTAAGCCTAGCCATCGGTGTGGGGTATCATATAATGCAAGTGCACCTATGATACCTAAAAATGCGGTCTAGGTAGGCAGCTCAATAGGTTTTGAGACACAGCCCGACCCAGCGTTCCACGTGATTAGGCAATATGACACAGAAAAAGCTCAGATCATGTAATATGCATTGAAAACACAACGTTTCGAGATACTGACACATAATAATGTCTGTTCCAGTCTTATTGTACTAGCATCGTAGGTCACTTCAACAGTCATTAGTATCCACAGTCACGTTCAATGTCAACTTCCTCAAAGCCACGGCGACCCATCAAACTACTATGACAGCGTTTGCATCACACCAGCGTTAGCTGTTATGCGGTCAAGACGACTGCAATACGAATACAACGGTTTAATATGATTTTATGTCTAAAGATGCGCAATATGTCAATCTTGTGTTACCTTTCCCCTCGTCTGTCTGCTTGGCTGGCTCGCTCGACCTCAGACTACACACACGACTTCCCCTTCCTCAGATGCATCGAGCATTTACTAATCAGCGAAGGCCCTGATGAAAATCCAATAACCGCTTCTGATCCCAAATGTGACCGTATAATTGATTATTCGGCTGAGGTTGATAGTCTCACAGACGCTACATTGTACCATAGGTAAACACGCCTAATCACGTGCTTCTGCTCAGGAAGAACGCATCAGAGTGGGCGTGGTCTGTCACGCAAGTCATCCAAACACCAGCGAAGAAAACACAGCATGCAAATCGATCTACTTAATTATTCATATGTGCCGTGTCCGATGAAAACGTACAATTTGGGATGGCTAAATATCACCCACGTTGTATCTACATGCTTAAAAACAAACAAACAATAATTTAATGTTTATTAATGTGCATTTAATTTGTTCCACTGGAACAAGTTCAACAGATTAGTTAAAACAACCAGCTACAGCAGAACTATCAGAATTATCCCCAATGTTAAAATATTGTGTTGGAAAAAGGGGGAGGTCAAAACATTTGGGAACCACTATAGAGAGATTAAGCAGCATGAGTCATGAAGAAAACTTTGTCCTTCTCTATATTCTATCAGACGCCCATGCACCAGTCACTTTGTGCAGCAGTGGTCTGCTCACTACCTCATTCACCATGGATCTGACATCATTCTACCTCCTCATCAGTCAGTTTAATAAAATAACTGCTCTGAGCCCTTTGTCACTTTGTCACTTTAATCAGACTGAATAAGCTATTTTTTTTTATGCACTAAAAATCTTTTTATCTGCACTGTTTGTTCACGCACTCTATCTGCCATGTGCCTTGCGCTGCTTTTATTTAACCTTATTTTTATTTTTTATTTTCTATTATGTCTTTTTTACATTCCCTTATTGTATAGTTTTATCTTATATTTTATATTTGATCTAGATTTTTAGGCTCTACTGTTCGTGTTATCTGTATGCACCGGGGGTCTGAGAGTAACGCAATTTCGATTCTCTGTATGTATGTACTGTACATGTGGAAGAATTGACAATAAAGCAGACTTGACTTGACTTGACTTGACTTGACTTGATATTCTTACTGTATTACTAGATTTGCCATGTCCCGAAAAATAGTAAATACTTAAATTTTGAATTTTTGCAGTGAGCCTGTCCCAAATGGGTTTAGAAGTTAACAGGTGTTATTCTCAGTTCACACAATAACCACTAGAGGAAGATAGTGAGCTCTTTTGACATGAAATGTATCAGCAACCTTTCAGGCTTTGTCAGACAGGCATATCCCTGGGCCTTAAAACTTTTTCCATATGGGTCTAAAAACACATTTGTGTAATTGGACTCTCTAAAAAAAAACAAAACAACTATTCTCAGATATAAAAAAAATTCCCCTGTGACAAACAACCATCCCTGCCCTCATTATGCAGTGGGTTTAGAAAAATATCACCCCCCCAAATATCACATTTTGCTGCTTTGCAGCCTTTGTCACATCCATTTTCCTTCTATCCTGACAAGTGCTCCAGTCCCTGTGTGACCCCATAGTTTAAATTAACTACATTAACCCTGCAGTGAGCCACAATGACATTTGTACATCAGTGATCATTTGTGTCCTGCTTGACTGTTAGTTGCGTGTTTGCAAACATTTACAGTCACATTGCAAATACTGTAAAATTCAATGCAATGCATTCTGCATCTGGCCAACATAAAATAAATAGTTATCATGCATGCACATTTTATATTACAAGTTTTGACATCTGATGTATATGAGTACTGAGAGTATGGTTACTTCACTCAAATAAATATGGCCTTAAGAATGACTTTTGGCTTTTTACAAATCAGTTCTGTACAAATATTTAGCTTTGAGGAGTTTCTCAAACTGTAATCATCCAAACTTTATTTTTAATGATAAACTTGTCTTTTAAATGTTTGAATGTCTTTTAATTTTTTACCAGCATTTTTTAAAGTGCTAATATTCAAACAGCATTTCAACACAGCTTTGAATGCAAATGTCTTGAAATGATGTATTGCATAAGTGATTTGTGTGGCCTGCTGTTCAGACACTGCTGTAATTACACAGCTTTTATTTGCACAGCATGCACCATATTTTTCACTCCTTTATTTCTTGGCCTTGTCAGAGAGTTTAATGAAAGTTTTACTGCAATTGATGAGACACAACAGGGATTTTGAGACTTATTAAACAAAATCCAATGTCCACTAGACTGTGTGGCCTTTTTAATTAGGAATCCAAAACCACTGAGATATTTTCTCCTCTGTTAATGCATAGAGAGGACTGGCAGCCATTAAAGTCATTCTGTTTCACCCCAGTAGGGACTCTAGGTCTGAAAGAGAATTACAGAGTCAGTCTCATAAACAGAACTCAGAATGGATCGCTCACAAAAACCTGCTGCTTTTACTAAAAGGCACCTAATGTGTGACAGAATCATGTGTGCTCTATGCAGCCAAATAAGCAGATGAGATATTTTCAGTCATGAAAAATGTGACATTTTAGAACTGTTTTGAATATGTTTCTTAATATATGTTCGTTTAAACAGCCAGTTATAATGGAAAGGATTATTTTTTCAGCTTTCATGTGGAAATGATAGGCTTTGCTGCCATCAAAATATGCAAACCACCTTTAATATAGATCAATAATTCATATAACATTTACACACTCAATAAATCTGGCGTATGTCTAGCAATCAGATTCACATATGGGTCTGACTTTATATCAGCAGAAGAATTTATAAGTTTGAAATGTACATAAATAAATCAAGTTAATAAAAGTCCCTCACACTGCATAAAGTAGTGTCTGTAATGCACTCAGTCTCTTTAATGGCATGACCAATTTTAGAGCCCCTTGCACCTCTGTCATTACTCCTAGAATTAATATTTTCATATCCAGTGAAACGAAAGGTGAATCGCATGAATATAAAGGTTAGGCACACGCCAAAGCTCTAAATCTACCCTAGAAACCAAGACCACATGTAGGGGGAAAAAATTCCAAACGGCAGCACTACGTCAGGGGCAGTTTTGCTGTTAGTGCAGGGTGGTATGGATCAGTACAGACAGGAGTGGAATTTGATCCGAGTCCAGATTTTTTTAACCAGTGCATTGAATCAAATCATCTGACAGAAACTACTCATTTTAATTTAGAGACCTTCTCATTATCAAAATTATGCATTGTCTAAAAAACAATCAGTGAAGACTTAGAAACAACTGAGAAAAACAGATATGTACAAGTGAAGTCATTATGTGATGATGTAAAAAAAAAAAAAAACAGCTCAATAGTTTTTTTACCCGGTGCATTGAATCAAACAGTCCAAAAGAAACTACTCATTTTAATTTAGAGACATTCTCAGCATTATGTCTAATAATCATTCATTGAATTCTGAGAAACAATTGAGAAAATCAGATAACTATGCGCGGTGCTGTAAAAGAACTGCTGAATTGCTCATTTGACTGGTTCATTGAATAAAACCGTCCAAAAGAATGGTTTGTAGACTTCTCATGATTTCAAAAGCACAAGCGTGTGCACATGCACTAAATACTGTGCGTAATTAAAAGAGAACTTCTGTCTCATTTCTTAACTGGATTGATCTGTGTTTTTGATCTTTTGATCTGCATTTACATGTATAGGTCTACATCATTTCCATATGAAACACACAACATAAACACATTTGCCCAATAAAAAAGTGCAGGAGTATTTTAGCTTTATTAAAAGTGACACATCCCCCTGAGGACACCGACAGCAGGTCTTGATCGTTTCAGCTGATGAATTTGTTGACAGTTGGTTTAAAAACAGTATTTTAATGCTTTTTTATACTAGACAGATTTGACAGAGTTATTGCCGTTATGAAGAATATGTAAGCCCATAGGTCTGAAATCTAGAGTCCAATATAACTGTTTTTAAGTCACATATCTACAGCTGGAGATTACCTGTGGTGATGTCATATC